>NW_027513223.1:1430000-1730000 GCF_048772815.1 Callospermophilus lateralis
TAAACACTCCACAAACATGGAGCTCTGCAGCCCTAAAGACTTCTTGAGATACTGCCTCTGAGTTGGGACACTTGAAATGTATGTTGTTGTCGGTAGCTTTAGCATCCTATGTAGTGAGAGCATCAAAACTGGGTCAACATCAATGTGACCTGGAGGACATGGTATCTTATTTTCCAATGAAAATGAGGCAGCAGTGCTGAATTCTCACTTTGTAGGTAAACTGTGGCAACTGGGGGATAAGTGTCTCTTCGTATGGACTGTGAAGACATTTGGTCATACTCTACTTTTCGTGGTGATTCTTGCTGCTGCACTGGGAGTTTGGTATTTGCTTCATGAAATACAAGGAGTTCAACTGGGACACAGTGCTGGAGGGAGTTCTCTCACGTGTGGTGGGAAAGAGTCTGCAGGAGAATGCACCAACCAGGCTTATGTCCAACATAGCTTGCCCCCTTGACCATATCAACCTGATTCTGAACATTGCCCAGAAACCTATCCATATAACAAGATGCCTTTTCATATAAGGGTCTGCTGGCTGCATCATGTCAGTCACAAGACATTTGAAAGCCAACGGCCAATCCACATGAAACCACCAGAGATGTTTTATCTCACACCTACCCACCTTTGCTTTAGGCCCACTACTCAGCAGGTTCCAACTTACTGGCATCTCTGTTCTACACAATTTTTTTGTGAAACCCAGTCAATCAAGGCACTTTCTGGTACACTCATGATCAGCAACAGGATCTCCAATGGTTTTCCAGTGCCACCTGGTCATGGGAATTTCAAAAATTTCATGGTATTTATCGAGCCCATTTTTCAAGGATGAAGTTGTAGGCACTGAGGGTTTCATTTAATTCAGTAACCATTAAATGGTGAGGAAGCCCATTTCAATGAACGCTCTGGATAACTCTCACAGGCAAGGCTTCCCAAAGTGTTGCCAAATGGTCACATGAAGCCAGGCCCATTGAGGTCTACAATGTAAAATCCTTGCCTGTTTTGCCTCTCAACTATGGCTGCTAATTCTTTCAGAAAAAAATTATGTGATAACCTGGCTGAGATTCCCTGTGCTCTGTGGAAAGCCTTCCTGGGCACAGATCTCAGTTTCCAAGGGTGACTCTCATGCATGGCCTTCTAAAATCCCAACAAAACTCATGGCAATACTTCTCTGAGATCAGTTCCAGAACTCAGTCTCTAAGGGGAATCACACCAGAGTTCAAGACCAGGTGGAGCCAGTCATATTTTTCAACAACCACACTAATAACCACAATTAAAACCAGAACACTTCCACATGGCCATCATCTTCTTCCATATAGACACTCATTTTAACCTCTGGATGGAGGTTTCCATGAGGGTCACAGCCCAAGACAGTGTCCAAAATAAGCTCCCTTGCCCCTCATTTGCTTAAAGTTGGGGTGGCCTGAACACCTTTCTGTGAAACATGACTGATCAAATAGGCCTGCCATTAATACTGCTCTGCTTCTCCAATTTGAGGACTACTGACTGTGGGGTTTAGAATCTTCATGTGAATTGGAATCATTGGAATCACCTATGGGCTAGCCTCTGAAGGGCTTTGAAGAACTCATTTGACCCAAAGGCACCCTATTCTCACTTGATAGAGGTCAGGAACCTTACAGAGGTAGGGAGAGACTTCATCCACAAGGACTGCTCTTTTGGCCATTTTGGTTTTGGATGAACACGTGGGATGTATAAGGTGCTGAGTATCTAACCACAGCCTCACCCAGGGCCAAGAGGCTGTTTCAGAAACATCCATTTCCAATGAAATTAAGCAAAGAGCCACAGGTGATGCCCATTCATTTCCATTTGAAAACTGTTTTCTTCAGGCTTCACAAATGAGTGTCCTGAGGTAAAAACCTTCCTGAAATTCAGGGCAGCAGAACAATAGGTAAGCAAAAGCCCGAAAGAAGGGTTTCTCCACTGAGACTTTCCTGGTCCCACTGATATCTGAGTTTTCTTAGATGCTCGCCATTCCCTTCAGCTATCCAGTACATCACCATATCACAGAGCTTGGAGGTGGTACATATCTTGGACACAAAACCATGAGGCTATTCTGGAGAGTTTCCAGAATTCAGGAAGAAAACAGAAACTTAGTAAGAGAGCAGATGTTGCCCTTCAATAAGACAAGCTGCAGTCCATTTGTAAATTGGGCAGGATGAATGTTTGGAAGCTTTCTACTAGACAGGACACATCCATTGATGCATTCTCTTTTCTAATGTCTACAACCACGGACAGAGTGGGATGCACAGACATAGAAGCACTCGCCTTGTCAAACGACTTACTGGAAACAGTCCACACCAATCCAAACAAAGAGCCTTTCCTTCCTATTCTCAGAACATGAGACAAAACCACAAACCCACACACACACACTCAAAGGCACCTCCTTTGCTCAAGTAAGTCTGTGACTATCCAGAGTGTCCTCGGAATGGTGGGCCATTGTATGTTCCCCCAAAATGGCCTGTCCTGTATCAGATCTAGTCTCCTTGGCCAACACTTTGAAGTTGTTAGGAGCCATGGGTGAGCCACTACCTGATTTCCCAGGAAAAGCTCCTCTTCAGAGCTTTCCTGTCATTTGGCCATCGTCACATCAGTAGGTACTAAGAAAGACTGACTCTGTTCTTGATAAATCAAAACAAGTGAGACCACTGGGACTGGGACTGTGACTGGCTCTTGGTGCCTGTCTTCCAGGATCAAACGTCCAGAGAGTTCCATCACCAAGGCAGTGAGGTGAGGTCATTTCCTTCAGGAACTGAATGAGGTCACTGACTTTGCTACCACTTTGTCCTAAAAGTTACATCTAAAAGTCCCATGAGATGGAGGCTGTCCCTACTTCCTGTCACACTTTCACAGTTAGAATGGTATACCAACCATAGGTACCTGGGAACAGCTCTCCACACAGGCCTGGTTTGGTCCATCTTCTCTACATTAAGAAGGTAGAGGCTGATTGAGACACATCCCTTCATCCTGACCAGATAGTTTGCCATGGAAGATGTCTTTTGCTCTCTCAGGTCCTTCATAGCTTCCTTCATCATCTCAGGGGATCATTTCTGCATATACCTTTGATGTCCTCAGCAGGTGGAAGATCCCCTACATTCCTGTATTGTAAGACCAACTCTGTCCCTCCTCTTCTGTAAAGTTAGATTGAGGGAAAAGTGTATGTTTAGGGTTAATAACATGTTTGATTTGCGTTAGGAATCTTTCTGCTGGATGAATAATGGTATTGGGAGCCTGTGATATTTACAAAAATATATAGGTAAAATATAAGTATAAAAACAGAAGTCTAGGTAAGATTGGAAGCCAGAAGGGAACTGGGCCCTTGAGTGGGATACTTAGGTTTGAATTATGTTCTGCACATGTGTCTCAGATAAATTGATATACAATGGCATAGGACCTTATACCTTGGATAATTGATTGTCGAAGAGAACATCGAGTCAAAAAACTATAGTCAGTAGCATTAGGAAGATAGTCAGTAGGTTTAGAAAGAAGAGTGAGTATAGGATTTGGACCAAAAGTTCTTTAGCAATAGGGTTTCGGGTAGAGAGTGAATGTAAATATCAGCATATGTGAAGTGTCAGTCACAATGATGAACTGGGGGAAATATGTATGAAAGCAGGTATCAATAAAGATATTACGAAATCAGGAAAAGTATGAAGTGAGTGATAGGATTAGACATTTTCAACATGTTTGAGGTTGAATATATAATCTTAGGAAGAAACAAATATGTAGTCACCAATTGGATTTACATTTGAGAGCATTAGGCAACCTGGACATGGTTCTTTTTAGTAATCCACGCTCCCTTGGCATTTAGGCTTTGATACAATCATGAGTGTGACCTTCGCTTTTTGTGTCCAGAATATTCCTGTGATGAAATCTATATATAGATAAGGTGACATGAGTATTTCTTCCACCATTTCTGGGAGCAATATTTTGAAGACGTATAAATTAGTATTGAAGAAACAAAGAGGAGTACACTGTATCTATGAATATAGAGATAATGCATTAATAGACAATACTGTGAATAAAAAACATAACTGGTTCCAACTTTAAATAATCGATTGAATTGAATCGTGAACATATAGAGGAAATCTTATATTGATATACAATTTTTCATTCCAACCAGTTATACATCTAATGTTAATATTAATGTTATGGTTCATCATGAAGAGTGTGTGAGTTAGGCTTCGAAATTGATTATGGAAATTGAAAAATAATGTATTTGGAAAGAAGTCTCATGAAAAGATGAATCAAGTAACATGGAGGAATACATGTGTTCTGAAGCAAGAAGTGTTTGAAAGTGAAACAAATTCCTATATATTTGTGAACTTGTGGATGAAATACATATCCTATGATGTGCAAAAACTGAAGAAAAAGTAATGTACCAGTGTTGGATTAAAATGAAGGTCAATATAGACATCATGTCCCATTGGAATCTACTGGCATTGATGTTAAACTGGGTCAGTTACTGTAGAAATATTAGGATTTGTAAACACCATTGATTGAAGTTAGTTTTCAGTACTGGGAAACAAATATGTATTTCAGGTGGATGAATATTTCTGAGAATTATCTTCTGAAAAGTTGATTATAAATCATATACATGAACATGAATGAATTTACAGAGTGTGTATAAGACACATATATTTCATATTTTGAGAAATCTGGAGATATATATATATATATTAAATAAACACAAATATACATTAAAAAGTATCAATAAATACATGCTAATCATAATTCATCATGTAATATACATCATCCACAGATGCAAACATATTTATTATACTGAACATGGATTTATGTATAATATTGTTCTACTGGGAAGCTCACACATAGTTTGAATTTTCAGTTCCCACAGGGTTTAGGAGGACTGATCTCTTCTCACAATTTGTATCTGCCAATTCAGCCAACTCATGAAAATGTACGTGTGATACCAGGTAAAATTCTCTATGTGCATATAAAAATACATGTGCTGAGTAGGCTACAGAGAAAGGGAGACATATTAACATATTTGTGAACTTTAAAAACACATGGAGGACTATTTCAATTAAAAATTGAGTAGATTTATAACACCTACCCTTAATCATGCAAAAGGGAAGTCCAACTGTACACCATGTCTCCACTGAACTGCTTGTATTTTTATTCTGTTTGGGTATTATTCTCCATCATATTAGGATTAGTAGTCAGAGTATAGTAGGGTATGAGTTACTGTCAGGGATTCAGTATTTCAAATGGAAAATTGGAAAATGGATCAATGTGTATGCAAATTAGTGTTACACAAAAATTTTCCCACTCTCATTTAGAACAATAACTTTACATTATTTTCACCCCAAGTAAGACACAATTAGAGGAAAAGAGTTAGAAAATCTTTGAATTCATACCTGAAATGAAAACTGCTCCGGATTTCACAACCTTGGAGATGGTAGAGGAGTTTCCAAAAGTAAGGGACTATGTAAATACTCCACAAACATGAAGATTTGCCAGCCTAAAGACTCTGCAGAAACTGCCTCTAAGATGGACAGTTGAAATATATGTTGTTTTCAGGAGCTTTAGCTTTTTTTCTAGTAAGACCATCAAAGCTGTTTATGCATCTCTGTGACCTTGAGCACATGGTTTATAATTTTCCAATTAACATGAAGCAGCAGTGCTGAATTCTCTCTTTGTAGGTAAACTATGGCCACTGGGGTCTATGTGTCTCCCCATGTGGACTGTGAAGCCATTTCATCATCCTCCACTTTTTATAATGTCTCCTGCTGCACTCAGAGTTTTGTATTTGTTTCATGAAATACAAGGAGTTAATCTTGACCACAGTGCTGGAGGGAGTTCTGTCACATGTGGTGGGTCAGGGTCTGCAGGAGAATGCACCAACAGGGCTTGTATACCACATAGGTTGCCTCCGTGACCATAGCAACCTGATTCTGAACATTGCCCTTAAACCTCTCCATATAACATGATGCGTTTACATACAATGTTCTGCTGGCTGCACCATGTCAGTCACAAGCCATTTGGAAGACAATGGCAGATCCACATGACCCCACCACAGATGTTTTATCACACACTTAATCACCTCTGCTCTAGGCCCACTATTCTACAGGCTCCAAATTACTGGCATCTCTGTTCTACACCATATTCATGAAAACCAGTTAATCAAGGCACTGTCTGGTACACTCATGATCAGCAATAGGACATCCAAAGGTTCTTCAGTGAAACCTGGTCATTGGAATTTTAAAAATTTCATGGTATTTATCTAGCCAAATTTCAAGGTTAAAGTTGGAGGCACTGTTTATTTCAATTCATTCAGGAATTATTCAATGTTGAGGAAGATCATTTCAATGAAAGCTCTGGAGAACTCTCACAGGCAAGGCTTCCCAGAGCATGGCCAAAAGGTCACATGAAGCCACGCCCATTGAGGTCTACAATTGAGGTCCATGTGTGTTTTGACTATCAAATATGGCTGCCAAGTCTTTCAGAATTAAATCATGTGATATCCTGTCTGAGATTCCCAGTGCTCTGTGGAAAGCCACCGTGGGCATAGATCTCAGTTTCCAAGGGCGACTCTCATGCGTGGCCTCTTAAAATCCCCACACAATTTATGGCAATTCTTCCTTGATGTGTGTTCCAGAACTCAGTCTCTAAGGGGAATGACACCAGAGTTCAAGCCCAGGTGGATCCAGTCATCTCTTCCAACTGCCACAAGAATGACCACAATTAAAACCAAAATACACCCACATGGCCCTCATCTTCTTAAATATAGACATTCATCATAACCTCTGGCTGGAGGTTACCATGCAGAATGCATCCCAAGAGAGTGTCCAAAATAATGTTGCTTGCCCCTCATTTGCCTAAAGTCAGGGTGACATGGACACCCTTCCTGTGAACCAGGAGTGATCAAATAGGCCTGCCATTAATACTGCTCTCCTTCTCCAATTTCAGGCCTACTGACTCTCAGGTATAGATTCTTTATGTGATTTGGAGTCTTGAGAAAACACAGGCACCTCTGCAGGGCTTTGAAGAACTCATTTGACCTAAAGGATTCCTATTCACACTTGATGGAGGTAAAGAACCTAACAGAGGAATGCAAGAGACTCATCCACAATGACTAATTTTTTTGCCATTTTGGTTTTGATTGCACACATGGAATCTATCTTTAGATCTATCATGTGCTGAGAATCTAAGCCACAACCTCACAGAGGCCCAAGAGGCTGATTCGGACACATCCCTTTCCAAAGCAATTAAGCAAAGAGCAACATGTTATGCCCATTTATTTCCATTTGAAAACAGTTTTCTTCAGGCTTCACAAAGGGGTGGCCTGAGGCAAAGACCTTCTTGACATTCAGGGCAACATAACCATAAGTATGCAAATAAACCAAAGCAGGGTCTCTCCACTGAGAGTTTACTGGTCACACAGTTATTTGAGTTTTCTAAGATGTTCCCATTCCCTACAGCTATCAAGTACATGGCCATGTCACAGAGCTTGGAGGTGGTACATATCTTGGACTCAAAACCATGGGCCTATTCTTGAGATTTGCCGGAATTCAGGAAGAAAACAGGAACTTAGAAAGTTAGTAGGTGTTTCCCATGCATAAGGCGAGCCACAGTCCATTCCTAAATTGGGCAGGAAGAATGCTGGGAAGCATTCTACTAGACAGGACACATCCTTGATGCATTGTCTTTTCTAATGTCTACAACCACGGACAGAGTGGGAAACACAGACATAGAAGCACTCGCCTTGTCAAACGACTTACTAGAAACAGTCCACTCCAATCCAAACAAACCGCCTTTCCTACCTATTCTCAAAACATTAGACAAAACCACAAACTCACACCCACACCCACAAAGGCACCTCCTTAACTCAAGTAGGTCTGTGAATATCCAGAGTGTCCTCTGACTGGTGGACCATACTATATTCCCCTGAAATGGCCTGACCTGTGTCAGATCTGGTCTCCTTGGCTAACTCTGTGAAGGTGTCAGGAGCCAGAGGTGAGCCACTACCTGCTTTCTCAGAAACGGCTCCTCTTCAGAGCTTTCCTGGAATTTGGCCATCCTCACATCAGTAGTTACCAAGAAAGACTGACTCTGTCTTTGGTAAATCCAAACAAGTGTGACCACTGGGACTGGGACTGAGACTGGCTATGGGTGACTGGCTTCATGAATCTTAAGTTCAGAGATTTTAATCACCAAGGAAGTGAGGTGAGGTCACTTCCTTCAGGAACTCAATGAGGATACTGCCTTGGCAATCACTTTGTCCTACCAGTGGCTTCCAAGTGTCACATGAGAAGGAGGCTGCCCCTACTTCCTGTTACACTTTCACAAGTTAGAATGGTATATCAATAATAGGCGCCCTGGAACAGCTACCCACACAGGCTGGGTTTGGTCCATTTTCTCTACATTAAGAAGAGAGAGGCTGATTCAGACAGAACCCTTCATCCTGACCAGGTTGTTTGCCATTGAAGATGACTTTTGCTCTCTCAGGTCCTTTATAGCTGCCTTCATTTTCTTCAGGGATCATTTATGCATGTACCTTTGAGGTTTTCATCAGGTGAAATATCTCATACATTCCTGTGTTTTAAGACCAACTCTATCCCTGCTCTTCCATAAAGTTAGATTGATGGAACAGTGAATGGTTAAGGTTAACAACATGTTTGATTTGGGTTAGAAATCATTCTCCTGGATGAATGATGGTATTTGGAACCTAAAATATTTAAAAGAATATAGAGGTGAAATATAATTATAAAAACAGAAATCTAGGTAAGATTCGAAGCCCAGAATGGCATTGGGACCTTGACTGGGATAATTAGCACTGAATTACTTTCAGCACAGATGTCTAAAATAAATCTATAATCAATGGCATAGGATCTTCTACCTTGGATGATTGAATGTACAAGAGAACATCCAGTCAAACAGGGATAGTAGGTAGGATTAGGAAGATAGTCGGTAGGTATAGGAAGAAGAGTGAGTATAGTATTTGGAACAAAAGTTCTTTAGCAATAGGGTTTTGGTTAGAGAGTGAATATGTTTGTCAGCACATGTGAAGAGTCAATCACAATGATGAACTTGGGAAATATGTAGGAAAGCAGATATCAATATAGACATTACAGAATCAGGCAAACTATAAAGTGATAGGATTAGACATTTTCAAAGGGTTCAGGTTGAATATATAATCTTAGGAAGAAACACATATGTAGTCAGGAATAGGATTGACATTTGAGAGAATTAGGCAATGTGGACATGGATGTTTTTAGTAATCCATGCTCACTTTCCATTTAGGCTTTGGTACAATAATAAGTGTGACCTTTGCATTTGGTGTCCAGAATATTACTGTAATAAAATGTATATGTAGATCAGGTGAAATGAGTATTTCTTCCACCATTTCCGGGAGCAATATTGTGAAGACGAATAAATTAGTATTGGGGGTACAAAGAGGTGTATGCTGTGTCTATGAATATAGAGATAATGCATAAATAGATCATACTGGGAAAAAATATAACTGGTTCCACTTAAATAATGGATTGAATTGATATCTGAAAATATATAGGAAATCTTATATTGATATACAATCATTCATTCCAAAGAGTTATACATCTAATGGTAATCTTAGAGTTATGGTTTATAATGAAGGGTGTGTGAGTTTTGTTTCAAAAGTGATTACGGAAATAGAAAATAATGTGTTTGGAAAGAAGTCTCATGAGAAGACCAGTCAAGAAACATGGAGGAATACATGTGTTCTGAAGCAGAAAGTGATTGAAAGTGAAACAAATGCCTATAAACTTCCTAACTTGTGGAATAAATATATATCCTATTATGTGCATAAACTGAAGAAATAGTAATGTAACAGTGTTGAATAAAAATGAACTTCAAAATACACATCATATTCCATAGGAATCTACTTGCATTGATGTAAAACTAGGTCAGTTACTGTAGAAGTGAAAATTGGAAAATAAATCCAATCTGGAATAGGAAATTCTCAGGAGTTCACAACCTTGGATGTGGTGGAGGAGTTTCACAAAGTAAGGGACATTGTAAAGACAACCCAAACATGGAGCTCTGCTGGCCTAAAGACTTCTTGAGAAACTGGCTTTGAGGTTGGGCACTTAAATTTATATTGTTGTCCGGAGCTATAGCTTCTTTGTAGTGAGACCATCAAAGCTGGGTGTGCATCTATGTGACCTGGAGGACATGGTATCTTATTTAATAATGAACATATGGCAGCAGTACTGAATTCCCTGTTTGTAGGTAATCTGTGGCCACTGGGGCAAAGTGTCTCCCCATGTGGACTGTGAAGCCATTTGTTCATCCTCCATTTTCGTGGTGTTTCTTGCTGCTGCACTGGGAGTTTGGTATTTGCTTAACGAAATACAAGGAGTTCAACGGGGACAAGTGCTGGTGGCTACCCCTACTTCATGTGACACTTTTACAAGTTAGAATGGTATATCAACCATAGGCACCCAGGAACAGCTCTCCACACAGGCCTTGTTTGGTCCTTCATATCTGCCTACATCTTCTCCAGGGGTCATATCTGCATGGACCTTTGAGGTTCTCAGCAGGTGGAAGATCCCCTATATTCCTGTATTGTAAGACCAACTCTGTCCCGCTCTTCTGTAAAGTTAGATTGAGGGAACAGTGTATGGTTAGCATTAATAACTTGTTCAATTTGGGTTAGGAATTATTCTGAGGGATGAATAATGATATTGGGAATCTGCTATATTTATAAGAACATAGAGGTGAAATATATGTATGAAAACAGAAATCTAGGTAAGATTTGAAGCCAAGAAGGGAATTGGGCCCTTGATTGGGATACTTAGCATTGAATTACCTTCAGCAGAGTTTTCTTTGATAAATCAATATACAATGGCATAAGACTTTGTACCTTGGATGATTGAATTTAGAAGGGAACATCAACTCCAAAAGGGATAGTCGGTAAGATTAGGAAGATAATCGGTAGTTTTCGGAAGAAGTGTGAGTATAGAATTTGGAAAAAAAAATCTTTAGCAACAGGGTTTCGATTAGAGAGTGAATGCCAATGTCAGCACATGTGAAGAGTCAGTCACCAAGATGAACTAGGGAAAAAATGTAGGAAAGCAAATATCAAGGAAGACAATAGGAAATTAGGCAAAGTACAAAGTGAGTGTTAGGATTAGACATTTTCAACAGAATTGAGTATGAATATATAATCTTAGGAAGAAACAAATATGTAGTCACCAAAGAATGACATTTGAGAGCATTAGGCAACATGGACATGGATGTTTTTAGTAATCCGTGTTCACTTTCCATTTAGGCTTTGTAAAATCATAAGTGTGACCTTTGCAGTTTTGTCCAGAATATTACTGTGATAAAATGTATATGTAGATAAGGTGACATGAGTATTTCTTCAACCATTTCCGGGAATAATATTGAGAAGACGTATAAATTAGTATTGGGGGTACAAAGAGGTGTACGCTGTGTCTGTGAATATAGAGATAATGCATGAGTAGACCATACTGTGAATAAATAATATAACTGGTTCCACTTTAAATAATTCATTTAATTGATATCTGAAAATATACAGGAAATCTAATATTGATATACAATCATTCATTCCAACCAGTTATACATCTAATGGTAATATTAGGTTATGGTTTATCATGAAGGGTGTGTGAGATTTTCTTCAAAAGGATTATGGAAATCGAAAATAATGTGTTTGGAAAGAAGTCTCAAAAAATTCCAGTCAAGAAACCTGGATGAATACATGTGTTCTAAAGCAGGAAGGGATTTAAAGTGAACCAAATGCCTCTAAATTTGTGAACTTGTGGATGAAATATATATGCTATGATGGGCTAAACGTGAAGAAATAGTAATGTAGCAGTGTTGAATAGAAATGAAGTTCAAAATAGACATCTTGTCCCATGGTAATCTACTTGCATTGATGTTAAACTGGGTCAGTTAATGTAGAAATGTTAGGATTTGTATGAACCATTAACTGAAGTCAGATTTCAGTAATGGGAAACAAATATGTATTCCAGGTGGAGGAATATTTCTGAGAATAATCTTCTGAAAAGTTGATTAGAAATCCACATACATGAACATGAATGAATTTAGGGAGTGTATATAATACACATATATTTCATATTTTAAAAAACTTGGAGAGTCACACACACACACACACACACACACACACACACAGACATTAAAAAGTAGCAATATATATGCCAATCGCATTTCATCATGAAATATATATAATCCACATATCGAAAAATATTCATTTTGCTTAACATGGATTCATGTATAATGTTGTTCTACTAGGTAGCTGACATAGGTTGAATTTTCAGTTCCAACAGCGTTTAGGAGGAATGATCTCTTCTCACAATTTTTATCTTCCAAGTCAGTATCCTCAAAAGAAATTATGTGTGATACCAGGTAGGATTCTATATGTGCGTATAAAAATACATGTGCTGAATAGGCTACAGAGAAAAGGAGACAGGAAGTCACATATTTGTTACCTTTAAAAATACATGTAGAACTATTTCAATTAAAAATTGACTATTTTTATAATACCTACCCTTTATCATGCAAAAGGCAAGACCTAGTATACACCATGCCTCCTCTGAACTGCTTGTATTTCTATACTCTTTGGGTTATTTTTCTTCACCATATTAGGATTAATCGTCAAAGTCTAGTAGGGTATGGGTTAGTGTCAGGGATTCAGTATTTTGAATGGAAAATAGGAAAATGAATCCAATGTGTATGCAAACATATGCTACGCAAAAATCTTCCAACTCTCATCAAGAACAATGCCTTGTCATTACCTTCGACCCTAGTAAAACACAATTAGAGGAGAAGAGTTAGAAAATCTGTGAATTCATATGTGGAATAAAATATGCTCAGTAGTTCAAAAAATTGGAGGTGTTAAAGGAGTTTCCAAAAGTAAGGGAAAGGTTAAACAGTCCACACATATGGAGCTCTGCTGGCCTAAAGACTTCTTGAGAAAGTCTCTCTGAGGTTGGGCACTTGAAATATATTTTGTTGTAAGGAGCTTTAGCTTCCTTTGTAGTGAGACCTTCAAAGATGCGTCTGCATCTATGTGACCTGGGGGACATGGTTTCTTATTTTCCAATGAACATGAGACCACAGTGCTGAATTCTCTCTTCCTAAGTAAACTGTGGACACTGGAACCTAAGTGTCTCCCCGTTTGAACTGTCAAGCCATTTGGTCATCCTCCACTTTTCGTGGGTTTCTTGCTGCTGCACTGGGAGTTTGGTATTTGCATCACGAAATACAAGGAGTTCAACTGGGACACAGTGCTGGAAAGAGTTGTGTCACGTGTGTATGGTCAGGGTCTGCAGGAGAATGCACCATCCAATCTTCTATCTCTCATAGTTTGCCCCCGTGTCCATAGCAACCTGATTCTGAAGATTTACCTGAAACCAAACCATATAACAATTTGCCTTTACATATAAGGGTCTGCTGGCTGCACCTTGTGAGTCAAAAGCCATTCTATATAAATGCCACATTTTTAATCCATTCATCTATTGAAGGGAATCTAGGTTGGTTCCACAGTCTTGCCATTGTGAATTGTGCTGCTATGAACATCGATTTATCAGTATCTCTGTAGCATGCTCTTTTTAGGTGTTTAGGGAATAGACCGAGAAGGGGAATAGGTCAAATGGTGGTTCCATTCCCAGCTTTCCAAGAAATCTCCATACTGCTTTCCAAATTGGCTGCACTAATTTGCAGTCCCACCAGCAATGTACAGGTGTGCCCTTTTCCCCACATCCTCGACAGCACATGTTGTCTTTTGACTTCATAATGGCTGCCAATTTTACTCAGTGAGATGGTATCTTAGGGTGGGTTTGTTTTGCTTTTCTCTGACTGCTAGAGATGGTGAGCATTTTTTCATGTACTTATTGATTGATTGTATGTCCTCCTCTGAGAAGTGTCTGTTCAGGTCATTGGCCCATTTGTTGATTGGGTTATTCATTTTCTTATTGTTTAATTTTTTTGAGTTCTTTGTATACTCTTGATATTAGGGCTCTATCTGAAGTGTGAGGAGTAAAGATTTGTTCCAAGGATGTAGGCTCCCTATTTACCTCTCTTATTGTTTCTTTTGCTGAGAAAAATCTATTTAGTTTGCGTAAGTCCCATTTGTTGATTCTAGTGATTAACTCTTCTGCTATGGGTGTCCTATTGAGAAATTTGGAGCCCAACCCCACAGTATGTAGATTGTGGCAAAAGTTTTCTTCTACCAGATGCAGTGTCTCTGATTTGATATCAACCTCCTAGATCTATTTTGAGTTAACTCTTGTGCATGGCGAGAGGAGGGGATTCAGTTTCATTTTGTTACAAATGGAATTCCAGTTTTCCCAGCACCATTTGTTGAAGATGCTATCCTTCCTCCATTGCATGCTTTTAGCCCCTTTATCAAATATAAGATAGTTGTAGTTTTGTGGATTGGTTTCTGTGTCCTCTATTCTGTACCACTGGTCCACCCACCTGTTTTGGCACCAGTACCATGCTATTTTTGTTACTATTGATCTGTAGTATAGTTTGAGGTCTGGTATCGGTATACTGCCTGATTCACACTTCCTGCTTAGAGCTGTTTTTGCTATTCTGGGTCTTTTATTTTTCCATATGAATTTCATAATTGTTTTATCTATTTCTACAAGAAATGACCTTGGGATTTTAATTGGCATTGCATTAAACCTATAGAGAACTTTTGGTAATATTGTCATTTTGATGATGTTAGTTATGCTTATCCATGAACAGGGTATATTTTTCCATCTTCTAAGATTTTCTTCTATTTCTCTCTTTAGGGTTCTGTAGTTTTCATTGTATAAGTCTTTCACCTCTTTTGTTAGGTTGACTCCCAAGTATTTTTTTTATTTTTTTGAGGATATTGTGAATGGAGTGATTGTCCTCATTTCCATTTCAGAGGATTTGTCGCTGATATACAAAAATGCCTTTGATTTATGCGTGGTGATTTAATATCCTGCCACTTTGCTGAATTCATTTATTACCTCTAATAGTTTCTTTGTAGACTCTTTTGGGTCTGCTAGGTATAGAATCATGTCTTTTGCAAATAGCGATAATTTGAGTTCTTCTCTTCCTATTTTTATGCCTTTAATTTCTTTAGCCTTTCTAATTGCTCTGGCCAGTGTTTCGAGAACTATGTTGAACAGAAGGGGTGAGAGAGGGCATCATTGTTTTCCTCCAGATTTTAGGGGGAATGCCTTCAATTGTTATCCATTCAGAATGATGCTAGCCTGAGGCTTAGCATAGATTGCTTTTACAATATTGAGGTATGATCCTGTTATCCCTAGTTTTTCTAGAGTTTTGAACGTAAAGTGATGCTGTACCTTGTCGAATGCTTTTTCCGCATCTCTCGAGATGATCATATGGTTCTTATTTTTAAGTCTATTGATGTGATGAATAACATTTATTGATTTCTGTATATTGTACCAGCCTTGCATCCCAGGAATGAATCCTACTTGATCATGGTGCACATTTTTTTTTTATATATATGATTTTGTGTCTGATTCGCCAGAATTTTTTTGAGGATTTTTGCATTTTTCCTGAAATAGCTTGAAAAGTATTGGTTTTTGTTTTTCTTTAAAGGTTTTTTAAAACTATGCTCTATACCCATCCGTTCCTGGGCTTTTCTTAGTTGGTAGTATTTTGATGGTTTCTTCTATTTCCTCAATTGATATTAGACTGTTTAGGTTGTCTATATCCTCCTGACTCAATCTGGGCACATCATATGACTTAAAAAATTTATCAATGCCTTCACTATATTCTATTTTATTGGACTTTATTAATTCAAAATAATTTCTGATTTTCTTCTGTATTTCTGAAGTGTCTCTTGTTATATTTCATTTTTCATTTCATATGGTAGTAATTTGAGTTCTCTCTCTTCTTCTCTTTGTTAGCATGGCTAAGGGTCTGTCGATTTTATTTATTTTTTCAAAAAACCAATGTATTGTTTTGTCAATTTTTTCAATTGTTTCTTTTGTTTCGATTTCATTAATTTCTGCTCTGATTTTAATTATTTCTTGCCTTCTACTTCTTTTGCTCTTGTTTGCTCTTGTTTTTCTAAGATTTTGAGATGACGTATGAGATCATTTATTTGTTGGTTTTTTCTTTTTTTTTGGAATGAACTCCAAGCAATGAATTTTCCTCTTAGAACTGCTTTCAATGTGTCTCATAGATTCCGATATATTGTGTCTGTGTTTTCATTTACCTCTAAGAATTTTTTAATTTCCTCTTTGATGTCTTCAATAACCCATTGATCATTCAGAAACCTATTGTTCATTCTCCAAGTGATGAATGATTTTTCCTTCCTTCTTATATCATTGATTTTTAGTTTCATTCCATTATGATCAGATAAAATGCATGGTATTATCTCTACTCCTTTTTATTGTCTAAGAGTTGCCCTGTGACATAATATATGATGTATTTTTGAGAAGGATCCATGTTCTGCTGAGAAAAAAGTGTAACTTCTTGATGATGGGTTGTACATTCTATATATGTCAATTAAGTCTAGGTTATTAATTGTGTTATTGAGTTCTATAGTTTTCTTATTCAACTTTTGTTTGGAAGATCTGTCCAGTGGTGAGAGAGGTGTGTTCATGTCTCTCATGATTACTGTATTGTGGTCTATTAGACTCTTGAAATTGAGAAGAGTTTGTTTGATGAACAAAGCTGCACCATTGTTTGGGGCATATATATTTATGATTGTTACGTCTTGTTGGCGTATGGTTTTCTTGAGTAGTATGTAGTGTCCTTCTTTATCCCTTTTGATTAACTTTGGCTTGAAATCTATTTTATTTGAAATGAGTATGGACACTCCTGCTTGTTTCCAACGTTCATAAGAGTGATATGATTTTTCCAAGTATCACCTTGAGTCTATGTATGTCTTTTCCTGTAAAATGCGTCTCCTGTAGGCAGCATTTTGTTGGTTCTTGTTTTGTGATCCATTCTACTAGCCTGTGTCTCTTAATTGGTGAGTTTAAGCCATTAAGATTTTTGGTTATTATATAGATATGGGTTGTTCTTCCAGCCATATTTGTTTATTTATGTTAATAAACATACTTTGATTTCCTCTTTGATTATTTTCCCCCCTTTAATGTCCTACCTTCCACTGTTGGTTTTCATTGATATTTTCCATTTCCACTTCCTGTAATGTTTTGCCGAGGATGTTTTGAAGAGATGGTTTTCTAGCTGCAAATTCTTTTCACTTTTGTTTATTGTGGAAGGTTTTAATTTCATCTTCCATCTGAAGCTTAATTTCACTGGATACATGATTATTGGTTGGAACCCATTTTCTTTCAGTGTTTGAAATATGTTATTAAAGGATCTTCTAGCTTTCAGAGTCTGTGTTGAAAGATCAGCTGTTATCATGGTTGGTTTACCACTAACTATAATCTGCTTCCTTTCTCTTGTAGCTTTTAAAATTCTCTCCTTATTCTGTATGTTGGGTATCTTCATTATCATGTGTCTAGGTGTGGATCTCTTATGATATTGCACGTTCGGCATCCTGTAGACTTTTAGGATTTGGGATTTTGTCTCATTCTTCAAGTCTAGGAATTTTTCTCCTATTATTTCATTGAATAGATTGCTCACTCCTTTGGTTTGGACCTCTATACTTTCCTGTATCCCAATGACTCTTATGTTTGGTCTCTTTATGTTATCCCATATTTCTTGCACTTTTGCTCATGGTTTCCTAACAGTCTTGCTGAGCTGTATATGTTCTTTTTGAGTTGAAATACTTTGTCTTCATTGTCTGATGTTCTATCTTCTAAGTATTCTGCTCTAATGGTAGTATTCTCAATTGAGTTTTTAAGATGGTTCATTACTTCCTGCATTTCTAAGATTTCAGTTTGTTTGTTTTTTATAACCTCTATCTCACTGTATAGTTGATCTTTGCTACTTGGATTTTTTTATGTAATTCATTGTCGAAGTGATCTTTCATTGTCTGATTTTTGCTGTCTAATGTCTTCCTTGAGATTCCAGATCACATGAAGCATGTATATCCTGAATTCTTTATCTGACATTCCATATGCTGCATCTATTACCTCTTCTAAAGTTGAGTTGACCTGCATTGCTTGTGGTCCTTTCTTTTCTTGTCTTTTCATACAGCTTGCGTTTCTTTCTGCTTGGTGAAACTGTTGTGTTTTTGAAATTTTCCCCCTATATATTTATATTGCTCTTGTATAGTGGAAAAGTCTCCATTGCAGGTGCGGTTGGCGGCTGTGATGCTCCTCCAATTGGGGTGATCTGTCTACCATTCTGACTGGCCCCTGGGCCTGTTCTGCCGGTCGGTCGTACGTCTGCCTACCTTTCAGGCATGGGTGTGCTCTGCCCCTACTCCAATTGGGGTGACTTGACTACCATGCCGGTGGGTCGCTGGGCCTGTTCCAGGCACAGGCGGCAGCTCTGCTCTGCACCTCTGGCTTGATGACTAAGTGAGAGAGACTCGGATGTTTGTGACTCACTTTCTTTACCAGGAGACCAACTATTTCTCTAGCCGCTGGTATAGATGAAGTTATCTCCTCCACCGCTTTGTGATCACATCAGATCTCTGCCATGTTGGTATCCCATGTGAATGGCAGCATTTCTTTCCCTTTGCCGGGTGACCAAAGCAACGAGTGAGTCCTGACCGGCCCTCACAAGCCCCGTCTCAATCCTGTTGCCACTGTCTATGAACGCTCAGTTGGCATTTACTTTTACAGTATTCAGCAGGACCCAGACCAAGAAACCGTGTCTGCAGGTTCTTTAGCCCTGGGCCAGAGCAGTTCCGGGACCCGGAATTCAGCCGCTCCGGGCTCGGTGTATGTTCTGATAGGAGCAGGATCCAAGAAGCAATTTTCGTGGGTTCTTCAGCACTGACCCTGAGTAATTTGTCTGCAAGATGAAGGCGAATGGCAGCCTGAAATTACCTATTTTGTATCTGAATGAGCTGTGATGAGTCGACAACAGGGATGGTGACGTCAGCTCTCCAAGATGGTGACCGCTATCTTCCTCTGTGGTCTCACCGGTGTGGAAAACCGAATTGGACCGCTTCCTTCCCCTGTTTCAAACCCACAACTCAACACTGAGCACAGTGATTGCACAGCTGGCAGGAGCCCGCATAATCCACAGGGCTATATCTTTGCGTTGCTCTCTCGTCATTTCCCAGCGCGCATTGCAGACACTAGCCGTGGGGTGATTTGCTGAATAAGCAGCGTGACCCTCCGTGAGGACAAATCGCTGGCGTTTGAGCCCCCATAGCTGGTTCTTGTGCAATGGAAATCCTTCCTGTAGGTTTTGGAGCACACCAATTTTCCTGGAAATTTCTAACAAGATAGATTTTAGCCATTCTAACTTGTCCTTCTCCTGCAATTTGAGGCGGTACACGGGGGTAATGAACTCCCATCACCGCCATAATATGATACCCTGAAGTTAGTTTTCAGTACTAGGAAACAAACATGTATTTCAGGTGGATGAATATTTCTGAGAATAATCTTCTCAAACGTTGATTATAAATCCAAATACATGAATATGAATGAATTTAGTTAGTGTATAATAAGACACATATATTTTATATTTTGAATAATCAGCAGAGTGAATATATATATATATATATATATATATATATATATATATTAATATATATATATAATATATATATATAATACACACACACACACACACACACACACACACACCTAAATACAGACATTACAAAGTAGCATTATGTATGCCAATCGAAATTCACCATGAAATATATATCATCCACAGATCCCAAAATATTGATTTTACTAAATATGGATTTATGTTGTTCAACTAGGAAGCTCACCTATAGGTTGAATTTTCAGTTCCAACAGCATTTAGAAGAAGTGTTTTCTTCTAACAATTTGTATTTGCAAAGTCAGTTACCTCACAAATATGTACGTGTGATACCATGTAGTATTCTATATGTGCAAATGAAAATGCATGTGCTGAATAGGCTACAGAGAAAGGGAGACAGGAATTCACATATTTGTTAACTTTAAAAACACATAGAGGACTATTTTAACTACAAATTGACAAGATTTATAACACCAACCCTTTATCATGCAAAAGGAAAGTACAACTATACACCATGCCTCTTCTGAACTGGTTGAATTTTTATTCTGTGTGGGTTATTTTACTCCATCATATTAGGATTAGTAGTCAGAGTCTAGTAGGTTATGGGTTAGTTTCAGGGATTCAGTATTTCGAATTGAAAATAGAAAAATAAATTCAATATTTATGCAAATATGTGCTACAAAAAAATCTTCCCACTCTCATCCAGAACAATGCCTTGACATCACCTTCGCTTAAAGTAAGACACAATTAGAGGAGATGAGTTACAAAAATCTGTGAATACATATCTGGAATGGAATATGCTCAGGAGTTCATATCCTTGGAGGTGGTATAGGAGTTTCCAAAAGTAAGGGACAGGGTAAACACTTCATAAACATGGAGCTCTGCTGGCCTAAAACTTTTGAGAAACTGCCTCTGAGTTTGGGCACTTGAAATATATGTTGTTGTCAGGAGATTTAGCTTCCGTTCTAGTTAGACCATCATAACTGGGTCTGCATCTATGTGACCTGGAGGACATTGTTTCTTATTTCCCAATGAACATGAGGCAGCAGTGCTGAATTTTCTCTTTGTATGTAAACTGTAGCCACTGCGCGCTAAGTGTCTCCTCGTGTTTACTGTAAAGCCGTTTTTTCATCCTCCACTTTTTGTGGTGTTTCTTGCTGCTGCACTGGAAGTTTGGTATTTGTTTCTTGGAATACAAGGAGTTCCACTGGGACAAAGTGCTGGAGGGAATTCTGTCACATGTGGTGGGTCAGGGTCTGCAGGAGAATGCACCAAGCAAGCTTCTTTCCCACAGAGCTTGCCCCATTGACCATAGCAACCTGATTCTGAACATTGCCCTGAAACCTCTCCATATAACAAGATGCTTTTACATACAAGGGTCTGCTGGATGCACAATGTCAGTCACAAGCCATTTGGAAGCCAATGGCAGATAAACATGGCCTCACCACAGATGTTATATCAGACACCTCCCCACCACTGCTCTAGGCCAACTACTCAGCAGGCTCCAACTTACTGGCATCTCTGTTCTACACCATTTTCATGAAACCAAGTCAATCAAGGCACTGTCTGGTATACTCATGATCAGCAACAGGAATCCAAAGGTTCTCCAGTGCCACCTGGTAAAGGGAATTTCAAAAATTTGGTGGTATTTATCTAGCTATTTTTTAAGGATGAAGTTGGAGGCACTGTGGGTTTCCAATCATTCAGGAACCATTAAATGGCGAGGAAACTCATTTGAACAAAAGAAATGGAGAACTATCACAGGCAAAGCTTCCCAAAGTGTGGCCAAAAGGTCAGATGAAGCCAGGCTCATTGAGGTCTACAATGTGAGCTCCATGTGTGTTTTGACTCTCAACTATGGCTGCCAAGTCTTTAATAATAAAATCTTGTGATTTCCTGGCTGAGATTACTTGTGCTCTGTGGAAAGCCACCCTGGGCCTAGATCTCAGTTTCCAAGGGCGAATCTCATGTGTGGCCTCCTAAAATCCCAACACAGTTCATAGCAATACTTCTCTGAAAACAGTTCCACAACTCAGTCTCTAAGGGAAATCACACCAGAGTTCAAGCCCAGGAGGAACCAGATATCTCTTCCAACCGCCACACAAATGACCACAATTAAAAACAAAAGACTCCCACATGGCACTCATCTTCTTCCATATAGACACTAATAATAACCTCTGGCTGGAGGTTTCCATGAGGGGCACAGACCAACACAGTGTTCAAAATAAGCACCCTCGCACCTCATTTGTCACAAGTCAGGGTTTCCTGGACACCCTTCCTTTGAACATGGAATGATCATAGACCCCTGCCTTTAATACTGCTCCACAATTCCAATTTGAGGCTTACTGACTGTGGGATTTAGATTCTTTATGTGAACTGGAGTCATGCGTAATCACAAGCACCAATGGGCTAGACTCTGCAGGGCTTTGAAGTACTCATTTGATGCAAAGGATCCCTATTCTCACTTGATGGAGATCAGGAACCTTACAGAGGAAGGCGAGAGGCGTAGTCCACAATGAATGCTTTTTGGACATTTTGGATTTGGGTGCACACATGGGATGTTTCTTTAGGTCCATTAGGTGCTAAGTATCTAAGCCACAGCCTCACACAGGGCCAAATGGCCAATTCAGACACATCCCTTTCCAAACAATTAAGCAAAGAGCCCCAGGTGATGCCCATTCATTTCCATTTGAAAACTGTTTTCTTCAGGCTTCACAAAGGCGTGGGCTAATCAAAGACCTTCCTGTTATTCAGTGCAACAGAAGAATAGGTATGCAAAAGGCCCAAAGCAGGGTTTCTCCACAGAGACTTTACTGGTCACATTGATATCTGAGTTTTCTGAGATGCTCCAATTCCCTTCAGCTATCCTGTACATGGCCATGTCTCAGAGCTTGGAGGTGGTACATATCTTGGACACATAACCATGAGCCTATTATGGTTAGTGGCCAGAATTCAGGCAGAAAACAGGAACTTAGGAAGACAGTAGGTGTTGCCCATCCAGTAGGCAAGCCAAGTCCATCTATAAATTGGGAAGGATAAATGCTGGGAAGCTTTCTACTAGACAGAAAACATCCATTGATGAAGACATTGAACATCCACGAACACATTGGGATACCCAGACATAGAAACACACTCTTTGTCAAACGACTTTCTAGAAACCATCCACTCCAAAATGAACAAACTGCCTTTTCTACCTATTCTCAGAAAATGAGAAAAGACAACAAACTCACACCCAACCCACAAAGGCACCTCCTTCCCCCAAGTAGGTCTGTGACTATCCGGAGTGTCCTCTGACTGGTGGGCCATACTATGTTCCCAGAGATGGCCTGTCCTGTCTCAGATCTGGACTCCTTGGCCAACTCTGTGAGGTTATTAGGAGCCAGCGGTGAGCCATTACATGGAGATGACTTTTTCTCTCTCACGTCCTTCATAGCTGCCTACATCTTCTCCAGGGATCATTTCTGTATGGACCTTTGAGGATCTTAGCAGGTGGAAGATCTGCTACATTCCTGTATTGAAAGACCAACTCTGTCCCTAATCTTCTGTAAAGTTAGATTGAGGGAACAGTGTATGGTTAGGATTAATAACATGTTCGATATGAGTTAGGAATCATTCTGCAGGAATGTTAGGGAACCTGCAATATTTACAAGAAAATATACGTGAAATATTAGTATGAAAACAGAAATTTAGGTAAGATTTGAAGCCCAGAAGGGCATTGGGCCCTTGATTGGGATACGTAGATTTGAATTATTTTCTGCAGAGATGTCTCAGATAAATCGATGTACAATGGCATAGGACCTTGTATGTTGGATGATGGAATGTTTAAGAGAACTTCTAGTCAAAAAAGGATAGTTGGAATTATTAGAAAGATATTCAGTTTCAGAAAGAAGAGTGAGTATAGGTTTTGGACAAAAAGTTCTCTAGCAATAGGGTTTCGGATAGAGAGTGAATTTAAATGTGAGCACATGTGAAGAGTCAGTCACAATGATGAACTGGGGAAAATATGTCGGAAGGCCAATATCAATAGAGACATTAAGAAATCAGGAAAAGTATAAAGTGAGTGATAGGATTAGATATTTTCAACAGGGTTGAGTTTGAATATATAATCTTAGGAAGAAAAAAATATGTTGTCACAAATAGGATTGACATTTGAGAACATTAGGCAACATGGATGTTTTTAGTAATCCATGCTCACTTTCAATTTAGGCTTTGGTACAATCATAAGTTTGACCTTTGCATTTTGTGTCTCGAATATTACTATGATAAAATGTATATGTAGATCGGGTGACATAAGTATTTCTTATACCATTTCTGGGAGCAATATTTTGAAGATGTATAAATTATTATTGGCGGTACAAAGATTTGTACCCTGTGTCTATGAACATAGAATTAATGCATGAATTGACAATACTGTGAATAAATAATATAACTGTTTCCACTTTAAATAATGGATTGAATTGATATGTGAAAATATACACAAAAACTTATATTGATATACAATCATTCATTCCCACCAGTTACACATCTAATTGTATAATTACGTTATGTTTTATTATAAAGACTGTGTGAGATTTGCTTCAAACGTGATTATGGAAATCGAAAATAATGTGTTTGGAAAGAAGTCTCATTAAAAGACCAGTCAAGAAACCTGGAGGAATACATGTGTTCTGAAGCAGGAAGTGATTGAAAGTGAAACAAATGCCTATAAATTTGTGAATTTGTGGATGAAATATATATCCTATGATGTGCATAAACTGAAGAAATATTAACGAACCAGTGTTGAATAAAAATGAACATCAAAATACACACTATGTCCCATAGGAATCTAATTGCATTGATGTTAAACTGGGTCAATTACTGTAGAAATATTAGGATTTGTATGCACCATTCACTGAAGTTAGTTTTAAGTACTAGGAAACAAATATGTAGTTCAGGTGAATGAATATTTCTGAGAATAATCTTGTGAAATTTTTATTATAAATCCACATACATGAACATGAATGAATTTCGGTAGTGTATATAAGACACATATATTTCATATTTTGAAAAATATTGAGAGTGTATATATATATATATATATATATATATATATATATATATATACCCAAAACACACACAAAGATATTAAAAAGTACCAATATATAAGCCAATCAATATTCATCATGAAATATATAACATCCACAGATGCAAAATTATTTATTGTACTGAGCATGGATTTATGTACAATGTTGTTCTCCTAGGAAGCTCACATATAGGTTGAATTTTCAGTTCCAACAGCGTTTAGGAGGAGTGATCTTTTCTCACAATTTGTATCTCCAAGTCAGCCAGGTCACAAAAATGTACGTGTGATACCAGGTAGGATTCTATATGTGCATATAAAAATACATGTGCTGAATAGGCTACAGAGAAAGGGAGACAGCAATTCACGTATTTGTTAACTACAAAAACCCATGGTGAACTATTTTAATTAAAAATTGACTAGATTTATAACACCTACACTTTATCATGCAAAAGGCAAATCCAACTATACACCATGCCTCCTCTGAACTGTTTGTATTTCAATTCTGTTTGCATTATTTCTCTCCACCATATTAGGATTAGTGGTCAGAGTCTAGTAGGGTATGGGTTAGTGTCAGGGATTCAGTATTTTGAATGTAAAATAGGAAAATGAATCAAATGTGCATGCAAATATGTGCTACACAAAATCTTCCTACTCTCATTCACAACAATACCTTGACACTATCTTTGCCCCAAGTAAGACAAAATAAAAGAAGAAGAGTTAGAAAATCTGTGAATACATATCAGGAATAGAACATGATTACGAGTTCACAATCTTGGAGGTGGTAGAGGAGTTTCCAAAAGTAAGGGACAGGGTAAATATTGCACAAATATGGAGATGTGCCAGCCTAAAGACTTCTGGAGAACCTGCCTCTGAGGTTGGCCACTTGAAGTATATGTTGTTGTCAGGACCTATGGCTTCCTTTCTAGTGAGACCACCAAAGCTGGGTCTCCATCTATGTCACCTGCAGAACATGGTTTCTTATTTTCCAAAGAAAGTGAGGCAGCAAGGCTGAATTCTCTCTTTGTAAGTAAACTCTTGCCACTGAAGGCTAAGTGTGGCCCCGTGTGGACTGTGAAGCCATTTGGTCATCCTCCACTGTTCATGGTGTTCTTGCTGCTGCACTGGGAGTTTGGTATTGGCTTCAGGAAATACAAGAAATTCAACTGGGTCACAGTTCTGGAGGGAGATCTGTCACGTGTTGTGCGTCAGGGTCTGCAGGAGAATGCACCAACCAGGCTTCTATCCCACATAGCTTGCCCCCTTGACCATAGCAACCTGATTCTGAACATTGACCTGAAACCTCTCCATTCAACAAGATGCCTTTACATACAAGGGTCTGCTGGCTGCACCATGTCAGTTACAAGCCTTTTGGCAGATCCACATAATCCCAACAGAGAAGTTTTATCACAGACCTGCAAAACACTCCTCTAGGCCCACTACTCAACAGACTTTAACTAATTTGCATCACTGTTCTACACCATTTTCATGAAACCCAGTCAATCAAGGCACTGTCTGGTACACTCATGATCAGCAACAGGAAATCCAAAGTGTATCCAGTGTCACCTGGTGATGGGAATTTCAAATTTTTATGATGTTTATCTAGCCATTTTTCAAGGATGAGGTTGGAGGCACTGTGGGATTTAATTCATTCTGGAAACATCAAATGGTGAGAAAGCCCATTTCAATGAAACATCTGGAGAACTCTCACAGGCAAGACTTCCCAAAGAGTGGCCAAAAGATCAAATGAAGCCAGGCCCATTGAGGTTTACAATGTGAGGTCCATGTGTGTTTTTACTCTCAACTATGGCTGTCAAGTCTTAAAGAATAAAATCATGTGATATTCTGGCTCAGATTCCCAGTGCTCTGTGGGAAGCCCCCTGGACCTAGATCTCAGTTTCCAAAGGCCACTACCATGTATGGCCTCCAAAAATCCCAACACAATTCATGGCAATACATCTCTGCATTAATTTCCAAACTCAGTCTCTAAGAAGACTCACACCAGAGTTCAAGCCAAGGTGGACCCAGTCATCTCTTCCATCAGCCAAACAAATGACCACAATTAAAACCAAAATACTCCCACATGGCTCTCAACTACTTCCACATAGACACTCATCATTACCTCTGGCTGGAAGTTTCCATGAGGGGCGCAGCTGAAGACAGTATCCAAAATATGCTCCCTACCCTCATTTGTCTAAAGTCAGGGTGGCTTGACAACCTATCTGTGAACAAGAGGTGATCAAATAGGCCTGCCATTAATACTGCGCTGCTTCTCCAATTTGAGCCTAATGTCTGTGGGGTTTAGATTCTTTATGTGAATTGGAGTCATGAGAAAATCCAAGCACCTATGGGCTTGCCTCTGCAGGGCTTTGAAAAACTTTTTGAACCAAAGGATACCTATTCTCACTTGATGGAAATCAGAAACCTTACAGAGGAAGGCGAGAGACTTCATCCACAAGACTGCTCTTTTTCCATTTTGGTTTTGGATGCACACATGAGATCTTTCCTTAGATTCATCAGGTGGTGAGAATCTAAGTCACAGCCTCACACAGGGCCAAGAGGCTGATTCAGACACATCCCTTTCCATGGCAATTAAGCAAAGAGCCACACGTGATGCTCATTATTTTCCATTAGAAAACTGTTTTCTTCAGGCTTCACAAAGGGGTGGACTGGGGCAAAGACCTTCCAGACATTCAGGGCAACGGAACAATAGGTAAACAAAAGGCCCAAATCAGTGTTTCTCCACTGAGACTTTACTGGTCACACTGATATCTGAGTTTATTGAGTTCCTCTTCATTCCCTTCATCTATCCAGTACAAGGCCATGTTACAGAATTTGGAGGTGGTACATATCTTTTACACAAAACCATGAGCCTATTCTTGAGAGTGGCCAGAATTCAGGAAGAAAACAGGAACTTAGGAAGATAGCAGGTATTGCCCATTCATAAGGAAAGTCGTAGTCCATTCATAAATTTGGCAGGATGAATGCTGAGAAGCTTTCTACTAGACAGAACACATCCATTGATGCATTCTCTTTTCTAATGTCTATAACCACAGACACAGTGGGATACACAAACCCACAACCACACCCACAAAGGCAACTCTTTCCTCCAAGTTGGTCTGTGACTATCCAGAGTGTCCTCTGACTGGTGGGCTATACTATGTTCCCCCAAATTGCTTGTTCTGTCTCAAATCTGATTTCCTTTGCCAACTCTTGAAGTAGTCAGGAGTCAGCGGTGAGTCAATACCTGCTTTATCAGGAAAGAACCATCTTCAGAGCTTCCCTGGCATTTGGCCATCCTCACATCAGTAGGTAAGTGCCGTAGCCCTGCTGGCTGGGCAAAATAACCGGGGGGGTGACGAACAACTTGTGTAGACTGATGCAGCAGGACTGGAAGCCGTTTATTGTTGAATAAGAGCGGTATTTATACATTTTACACAGCCTATCTAATTAGCATGAAATAGATACAGCAGTCAAACAATAAGGAATCTCCACACTTAATGGCTCGTTTTTGTTACTTCACAAACCACTCCCTCTGGCATTTTGCCAGGCGCCATCCAGACTTCTTTACAGGCTCTAACATTTCTCTGGCAAAATAACAGGTGCCAATCTGACTTGTTTACAGACGTTAACATTTCCCCCTTTTGTTTAATTTAAATAAGGACCATAGTGTTTTTTACAGAAACACCATGAATAACCTGCTAGAAACAGAAAGGGAGGATACAAAATGTTACAATACCAATCCAATTGATGGCTCCATGCAAGAAGCCCTTGGAAAACTTATAAAAGCAATGACATCGTTAGCAAAGATACCGAGTTACAAGTTGTTGTAGATTACAGTCTGTTGTCTCAGTCCAGATAAAGCAGTGTCTCAATAGATTAACTCAGAGTTCAGGTAAATCACAGTCCAGGTAAGTTCTCCAGGCAGCTAGCTTAAGTTGTAGTAGCAGAAACAGCGATAGCTCCGAAGTCTCCTCGGGTTCTCAGCCAAAGTTTCCTCCAGTTCTCAGCAACATTGTAAATTCTTCCACCTTTGTTTTCACCGGCACTTGGACGAAGGCAGGAACTCCGGATGGCTAAAGAAAATCCTGTAGCATTTCACTAAGAAAACAACCTTCTGAACAATTTTAGTACATTATCTCAAGGTTTTTTATATTTAAAATAAGCCTTAATAGTACTCATTACTCATCAGCCTGCAGGTGTGGGAGACCCATTGTAGTTACTGGCCTTTGAAATGATCAAACTTCAGGGATGCCAGTGGCATCTTCTGCCAGCTGTAGCATCCTGGGCAGCCCCAGATGGCCCCAAGGAGAGTCCTGGGCTCAAACTTCTTCCGGGCACAGGGAGCAAAAGCCTGCGAGACTGTGCCTCCAGGTCAGGTCTAGATTTGGGCTCACAGTGGTGATCCGCTCCCCAGGGCAGGGGGGCGGGGAAGAGCCCTCAACTGCCTCTTGGAAAATTCTTACTGCGCCATGATCGGCTTGGGCAGGTGGCAGCCGCCTTGTCATTTCACGCACCCTCCAGTATCGAAAAGTATTCAGTAATAGCCTTTTGCTGCAACTTTTTTCCTGATAATCCTTCTTCTTCTGAACTTTCTTTTTCTTTCTGACTAGAGATTCTGGGCTTTTATCAACACATGCCCTAACTATTCTTGGTTCCACTGGGGTGCCTTTTTCTCTTATGAATTTACTTCTCACCCCTTCCATATTTTCATCACAAAGACAATACAACATTTCAAGACAAAACAAGACACAAACATAATGCATCAATCTTCTCCATTTTCTCGAAATGGTCATTTTTCCTATCGCCCTATCTGCCTAGGGACGAGCAGATTGCTCCCGTCCTATCTATGGACAGAAAGCTTTTTTCGACCCTTACCCGTGAGTGTCCCAGGGCTCCCCGTAACGGGCCACCATCTGCCGCAGTCCCGCTGCAGCAGAATAACCTGGGGGGTGACGAATAACTTGTGTATGTTGATGCAGCAGGAATGAGAGCCGTTTATTGTAAGATCTGAGCGATACTTATACATTTTACACAGCCTATCTCATTAGCATAAAATACAGCAGTCAACCAATAAGGAATCTTCACACTTAATTGCTCGCTTTTGTTATTTCACAAACCACTCCCTCTGGCATTTTGCCAGGCGCCATCCAGACTTGTTTACAGACTCTAACATTTCTCCAGCAAAATAACAGGTGCCAATCTGACTTGTTTACAGACCTTAACAGGTAAGAAGAAAGACTGACTCTGTATTTGGTAAATTCAAACAAGTGAGACCACTGGGACTGGGATTGGTAATGGCTCTGGGTGCCTGGCTTCCTGGATCCCAAGTTCAGAGACTTTCATCACCAAGGAAGTGAGGTGTGGTCACTTCTTTCAGGAACTGAATGAGGTCACTGCCTTGGCTACCACTTTGTCCTAACAGTTGCTTCCAAGGGTTGCATGAGATGGAGGCTGCCCCTACTTCCTGTGACAATTTCATATGTTAGAATGGTATATCAACCATACGCACCTGGGAAGAGCTTTCCACACAGGCCTGGTTTGGTCTACTCTACATTAAGAAGAGTGAGGCTGATTCAGACACATTCCTTCATCCTTCCAGGTTGTTTGCCATGGAGATGTCTTTTGCTCTCTCAGGTCCTTCATAGCTGCCTACATCTTCTCCAGAGATCATTTCTGCACGTACCTTTGATGTTCTCAGCTGGTGGAAGATCCCATACATTCTTGTATTGTAAGACCAACACTGTCGCTGCTCTTCAGCAAAGTTAGATTGAGGGAACAGTGTATGATTAGTGTTATTAACATGTTCGATATGGGTTAGGAACCATTCTGCTGCATGAATAATGGTATTGGGAACCTGTGATATTTACAAGAATATAGAGGTGAAATATATGTACGAAAACAGAAATCTAAGTAAGATTTGAAGCCCAGAAGGTCATTTGCCCCTTGATTGGGATACTTAGCGTTGAATTACATTCTGCACAGATGTTTCAGATAAATCGATATACAATGGCATAGGACCTTTCACCTTGGATGATTGAATGTAGAAGAGAACATCCAGTCAAAAAGTGATAGTCGGTAGGATTAGGAAGATATTCGGTAAATTTAGGAAGAAGAATGAGTGTAGGATTTGGAACAAAAGTTCTTTAGAAGTAGGGTATCGCTAAGAGAGTGAATGTAAATATCAGCACATGTGACGAGGAAGTCACAATGATTAACTGGGGAAAATATGTAGGAAAGCAGATATCAATAGAGACATTACAAAATCAGGCAAAGTATAAAGTGAGTGACAGGATTAGACATTTTCAACATGGTTGAGTTTGAATATATAATCTTTGGAAGAAACAAATATGTAGTCACCAATAGGATTTTCATTTGAGAGCATTAGGCAACCTGGACATGGATGTTTTTAGTAATCCATGTTCACTTTCCATTTAGGTTTTGTACAATCATAAGTGTGACCTTTGCTTTTTGTGTCCAGAATATTACTGTGATAAAATGTATATGTAGATCAGGTGACATGAGTATTTCTTCCACCATTTCTGGGAACTATATTTTGAGGACGTATAAATTAGTATTGGGGGTACAAAGAGGTGTACCTGTGTCTATGAATATAGAGATAATTCGTGAATAGACTGTACTGTGAATAAATAATATAACTGGTTCCACTTTAAATAATGGATTGAATTGATATCTGAAACTAAGTAAGAAATCTTATATTGATATAGAACCATTCATTCCAACCAGTTACACATCTAATGGTAATATTAGTGTTATGGTTTATTGTGACGGGTTTGTGAGTTTTGCTTCAAATGTGATAATGGAAATCGAAAATAATGTGTTTGGAAAGAAGTCTCATGAAAAGAGCTGTCAAGAAACATGGAGGAATACATGTGTTCTCAAGCAGGAAGTGATTGAAAGTGAAACAAATGCCTATACATTTGCGAAATTTTGATGAGACATATATGCTATGATGTGCATAAACTGAAGAAATAGTAATGTACCAGTGTTGAATAAAAATGAACGTCAAAATGCACATCATGTCTACTTGCATTGATGTTCAACTGGGTCAGTTACTGTAGAAATATTAGGATTTTGGGGGGGATTAATAATACAATTTATTTTAGCACTAGCATGCCACAGAATGTAGAGGAAAGATCAATGGATTTTTAGTTATAGCACTAATAATCTAACATTTAGTGACTATTTTGGATAGTCTAAAATTACATAAGGCTATGTAACATAATTTTTTTTATTTAACATTCATCAAAGCTTGGAATTTTCGTAATATTTCTTCTTTTTTCTTTTTTATTTTTTCAGTTGTTGATTGACCTTCATTTTGTTTATTTGTATGTGGTGCTGAGAATAGAACCATGTGCCTTACACATGCTAGAAAAGCATGTTACCACTGAGCCACAAACCCAGCCCCTCCACTTTTATCTTAACATCATACACTCATGTCCCTCTTCTTTACTCACTTTCTTCCCCATTTTCCCCCTTCTCTCCCTTCCTTTTTCGTTTCCCCTCCATATCTATTTTTCTCTCATGTCATTACAAACAGTAGTATGCTATGAAATTTAAGTTTAAGACTGTTTTTTATAGTCATTCTTTTTTTTGAGAAAATCTAAAAATTATAATCACCTGATAGATATATTACAATACATTTATTACACATATGTATCCATATTCATGCATATGCATTACATATATAATATATATACATATATATTTGAAAGTACTTTGATTTTCCTGTTAGAAATAATATAGACCAAGTCTTTCTTAATTCTCAATTCTTCCATAATTAACATCTTACAGTGAAAATCAAATAAACATATTTAAGTAAAAAGGTATCATTCTTATTTATCAATACTGATAATTTAAGGTTTTATATCACATTAAGCTGTAATATGGCATATTAACTCTTATGAATTAGAGAAATTTTATTTGAACAACTTATTATTTAAGGACCATATGCACTGACATTTTAAATGGCGTTCTTGTGATTTCTATTTCTATCAATTGTGTATTAATTGCCAAATACTTATTTTAGTACTTTTCATGTTCATAATTGATATAAAGTCAATTGTTTAATTCTTCTTGTAAGTAGTTACTTATTACAGTAGGGACATTATTAATAATACTACATCTTTATAAGAAAAATGGTACAAATTTATTTTCATGCAAAATTAAGAATAATTGCATGCTCTAAATGTTTGATTGTTGATACATATAATAAAGAGCTTTTGATGAGTCTCTTCCCCATTAAAACATAAAATGCAAAGATAATGTCCAAATAAAGATAAGAAAAATACACATTATCAGCTAGAAACTATTAAATAAAAGATGAAAAGAACAATCCAACACATTGTACGAACTTGTCAGATGAGGTAGTATTCTGGAAGAATAGCCTAAGACTAGACCTTGTCCATGTCAAAATATTCACGAAAAAAATGAAGTATGAAAAGTGTAGAAAATGCTATGAATTTTTCATGAAGATAGGTGAATTATCCTTTCATCTCAATTTATGTGCATTTTCTGGTAAAATAAATTTGTGATATTTACAACTACACAAAACAAAGTTTCTGATTAGCAAAATGAATACATCTGAACCCATTTTTAGCTGATTTCTTCCCACTAAATTTTAAACCTTTATTTATTTATTTATTTTTATTGGTTGTTCAAAACATTACAAAGCTCAAGATATATCATCTTTCATCCATTTGACTCAATTGGGTTATGAACTCCCATTTTTTCCCCAAATACGAATTGTAGAATCACATCGGTTACACATTCACACTTTTACATAATGACATATTAGTGACTGTTGTATTCTGCTACCTTTCCTATCCCCTACTATCCACCCTCTCCTCCCCTCCCATCTTCCCTCTCTACCTCATCTGCTATTGTTCAATTCTTTCCATTGTTTCCCCCCCACTTCCCCTCACAACATTTTATATGCGATTTTGTGTAACATTGAGGGTCTCCTACAATTTTCATAAGCTTTCCCTTCTCTCTCCCTTTCTCTCCCCCCATTCGTCTTTGTTTAATGTTAATATTTTCCTCATGCTCTTCCTCCCTGTTCTGCTCTTATTTGCTCTCTTTATATCAGAGAAGACATTTGGCATTTGTTTTTTAAGGACTGGTTAGCTTCGCTTAACATAATATGCTCTAATGCCATCCATTTCCCTGCAAATTCTATGATTTTGTCATTTTTGTGCTGTGTAATACTCCATTGTGTATAGATGCCACATTGTTTTTATCCATTAATCTATTGAAGGGCATCTAAGTTGGTTCCACAGTCTAGCTATTGTGAATTGTGCCGCTATGATCATTGATGTGGCAGTATCCCTATAGTACGCTCTTTTAAGATCCTCAGGGAACAATCCAAGAAGGGTGATAGCTGGGTCAAATGGTGGATCCATTTCCAGCTTTCCCAGGAATATCCATACTTCTTTCAAAATTGGCCTCACCAATTTGCAGTCCCACCAGCAGTGTACAAGTGTACACTTTTCCCCACATCCTCGCCAACACTTATTGTTGTTTGACTTCATAATGGCTGCTCATCTTACTGGAGTAAGATGGTATCTTAAAGTGGTTTTGATTTGCATTTCTCAGACTGCTAGGGATGGTGAGCATTTTTTCATGTACTTGTTGATTGATTGTATGTCCTCCTCTGTGAAGTGTCTGATTAGGTCCTCGGCCCATTTGTTGATTGGGTTATTTGTTATCTTATTGTTTAATATTTTGAGTTCTTTGTATATTCTGCATATTAGGGCTCTATCTGAAGTGTGAGGGGTAAAAATTTGTTCCCAGGATGTAGGCTCTCTATTTACCTCTCTTATTGTTTCTCTTCTTGAGAAAAAAACTTTTTAGTTAAAGTAAGTCCCATTTGTTTTTTTCTTGTTATTAACTCTTGGGCTATTGATGTCTTATTAAAGAATTTGGAGCCTGACACCACAGTATATAGATCGTAGCCAACTTTTTCTTCTATGAGACGCAGTGTCTCTGATTTGATATCTAGCTCCTTGATCTATTTTGATTTAACTTTTGTGCATGGTGAGAGAACGGGATTCAGTTTCATTTTGTTGCATATGGATTTCTAATTTTCCCTGCACCATTTGTTGAAGATGCTATCCTTCATCCATTGCATGTTTATAGGCACTTTATCAAATATAAGAAAGTTGTAATTTTGTGGATTGGTTTCTCTGTCCTCCATTCTATACCATTGGTCCACCTGCCTGTTTTCGTACCAGTACCACACTGTTTTTGTTATTATTGCTTTGTAGTAAAGTTTGAACTCTGGTATCGCTATACCTCCCGATTCACACTTCCTGCTTAGAATTTCTTTTGCTATTCTGTGTCTTTTGTTTTTCTATATGAATTTCATGATTGCTTTATCATTTCTACAAGAAATGCCATTGGGATTTTGATGGCATTGCGTTAAACCTGTATAGAACTTTGGGTAATTTCGCCATTTTGATGAATTTAGTTCTGCCTATCCATGAACAGGGTACATTTTTCCATCTTCTAAGATCTTTTTCTATCTCTCTCTTTAGGGTTCTGTGGTTTTCACCTCTTTTGTTAGGTTGATTTCCAAGTATCTTATTTTCTTTGAGGATATTGTGAATGGAGTGGTTTTCCTCATTTCCATTTCAGAAGTTTTGTTTCTGATATACAGGAATGCCTTTGATTTATGCGTGTTGGTTTTATATCCTTCATTTATTAACTCTAGCAGTTTCTTTGTAGACCCTTTTGGGTCTGTTAAATATATTACCATGTCATCCACAAATAGCGATAATTCAAGTTCTTCTTTTCCTATTTTTATGCCTTTAATTTCTTATGTCTGTCTAATTTCTCTGGCTAGTATTTCAAGAACTAAATTGAATAGAAGTGGTGATAGAGGGCATCCCTGTCTTGTTCCAGATTTCAGAGGGAATGCCTTCAGTTTTCTCCATTTAGGATGATCCTAGCCTGAGGTTTAGCATATATAGCTTTTACAATGTTGAGGTAAGTTCCTGTTATTTCTAGATTTTCTAGTGTTTTGAACATAAAGGGATGCTGAACTGTGTCGAATGTTTTTACTACATCTATCGAGATGATCATATGGTTCTTGTCCTTAAGTCTATTGATGTGGTGAAAAGTATTTATTGATTTCCGTATATTGAACCAGCCTTGCATTCCAGGGAAGAATCCTACTTGATCATGGTGCACAACTATTTTGATATGCTTTTGGATTCAATTCACACGGATTTCATTGAGAATTTTTGCATCCAAGTTCATTAGAGATATTGGTTGTAGTTTTCTTTTTTGAAGTGTCTTTGTCTGGTTTTGGGATCAGGGTGATTTTGGACTCTGAGAATGAATTTGGAAGAGCTCCTTATTTTTCTATTTCTTGATATAGCTTGAAAAGTATTGGTATTAATTCTTTTTTGAAGGTTTTTTTGAACTCTGCTCTATACCCATCAGGTCCAGGGCTTTTTTTGGTTGGTAGTATTTTGATGGCTTCTTCTATTTCTTCCTTTGTTTTTGGTCTGTTTAAATTGTGTGTGTCTTCCTGACTGAATCTGGGCAGATCGTATGACTTAAGAAATTTATCGATATTTTAACTATCTTCTATTTTATTGGAATATAGGGTTTCAAAATACTTTCTAATTATCTTCTGTATTTGTGTACTGTCTGTTGTGATATTGTCTTTTTCATTCCGTATGTTAGTAATTTCAGTTGTCTCTCTTCTTCTCATCCTTAGCATGGCTAGGGGCCTGTAAATCTTATTTATTTTGTCAAAGAACCAACTTTTAGTTTTATCAATTTTTTCAATGTTTTTTTTTGTTTCAATTTCGTTGATTTCTGCTCTAATTTTAATTATTTCCTTTCTTCTACTACATTTGCTGTTGTTTTGCTCTTCCTTTTCTAGGTTTTTGATGTGTACTGTGAGTTTATTTATTTGTTGTTTTATTCTTTTTTTGAGGAAAGAACTCCAAGAAATGAATTTCCCTCTTAAAACTGCCTTCTTTGTGTCCCATAGATTCCAGTATGATGTGTCTGTATTGTCATTTGATTCTAAAAATATTTCTATCTCCTCCTTTATGTCTTCTGTAACCCATTGATCATTCAGTAGAATATTGTTCATTTTCCATGTGATGTAGGATTTTTCCTTCCTTCTTTTATCATTGATTTCCAGTTTCATTCCATTATGATCAGATATGGTGCATGGTATTTTCTCCACGCCTTTATATTTACTAAGAGTTGCCCAATGGCATAATATATGGTCTAACTTGGAGTAGGATCCATGTGCTGCTGAGAATAAAGTGTATCCACTTGATGATGGTTGATGTATTCTATATATGTCGGTTACGTCAAGGTTATTGATTGTGCTGTTGAATTCTATAGTTTCTTTATTCAGTTATTTATAGAGGATCTGTCTAATGGCGAGAGCGGTGTGTTGAAGTCACCCATAATTATTGTGTTGTAGTCTATTTGACTCTTGAACTTGAGGCGAGTTTGTTTTATGAGCGTTGCAGCTCAATTGTTTGGTGCATACCAATTGATAATTGTTATGTCTTGTTGGTGGATGGTTCCTTTTAACAATATATAGTGTCCTACTTTATCCCTTTTGATTAACGTAGGTTTGAAGTTGATTTTATATGATATGAGTATGGCCACTCCTGCTTGCTTCCGAGGGCCATATGAGTGGTATGATTTTTCCCAACCTTTCACTTTCAGCCTGTGTATGTCTTTACCTTTCATATGAGTCTCCCGAAGGCAGCATATTGTTGGATTTATTTTTTTGATCCAGGTTACTAGCCTATGTCTCTTGATTGGTGAGTTTAGATTTTTAACATTTAAGGTTACAATTGAAATATGATTTGTACTTCCAGTAATGTTTATTTATTTATTTATTTTAATTTGGGTAGTTTTTACTTTTTGGTTTTTTTCTTACCCCTTTACTGAGATACCTCCCGCTGTTAGTTTTGGGCACTATTTTTCAATTCCTCTTCTTGTAGTATTTTGCTCAAAATGCTTTGCAGTGCTGGTGTTCTGTCTGCGAATTCTTTTAGCTTTTATTTATCAGGAAGGACTTAATTTCATTGTCAAATCTGAAGCTTAATTTTGTTGGACACAGTATTCTTGGTTGGAATCCATTATTTTTCAGTGTTTGAAATACATTGTTCAAAGATCTTCTCGCTTTCAAAGTCTGTGATGAAAAATCAATTGTTAACCTTATTGGTTTACCCCTGAATGTTATCTGCCTACTTTCTTTCGTAGCTTTTAATATTCTCTCCTTGTTCTGTATGTTGGCTATCTTCATAATTATATGTCTTGGAGTTTGTCTATTATGGTTTTGAATGTTTGAGGTCCTGTAGGCTTCCAGGATATGGCAATCCATTCCATCTTTCATCTCTGGGAAGTTTTCTAGAATTATTTCATTTAATATGTTGTTCATTCATTCGGTTTGAATTTCTATGCCTTCTTCTATCCCGATGACTCCCAATTTTGTTTTTTTTATGACATCCCATATATCTTGAATAGTTGCTCATGGGATTTAAGCATGTTTTCTGTGTTGACTATATTCTTTTCAAGTTGACAAACTTTGTCTTCATTATCTGATGTTCTGACTTCTACTTGATCTAGTCTATTTGTAATATTCTTGTTTGAGTTTTTAATTTGGTTTATAGTTTCCTGCATTTCTAGAATTACTGTATGATTTTTTAAAAGATCTCTATCTCCTGGTAAAGCTTGTTCTTTGCCATTTGAATTTGTTTGTTTAATTCATTTTCAAAATATACTTTTATTGCTTAGACTTGCTGCCTCATGTCTTCTCTCTTATTCCTTTCCATCTGAGTTAGGTATGACTTAAGTTTTTTCCCTATCCCTGTTTCTGATGCTTCTAGGTTCTACTGTAGTATTAAGTTGTCCTTCATTGTTTGTACACCTTGTTTTCCCTTGTTTTTTCATGATGTTCACCTCATTTTCCAGCTCTATTTGATTGCTGTGTTTCTGCTCTCTTCCATAGATTTGTTATGGGTTTATATATCTCTGTTTTCTCTCCTTTGTGTTGGTAGACTATGCCTGCTTAAGTGGATTCCGCTGTTAAGGAATTCTGACGGCCGAGCTCCAGTGATGTCACCTCTCTGCTGTGGTGGGCCCCAGGCTCCTTGCCGGAGTGTCCGAATTGGGTGGGTGGACTGGATTGTCTCTGGTTGGTTTCAGCTCCCGGTCGCTGGCAGGCCGGCAGTCTCCAGCCACCCAGTAGCGCGGGCAGCTTGTGGTCTGTCTTCGGCTGGTGGGTGATATCTAGCCACACAGTTGCGCGTTTGGTCGCCGGCAGGCGCGCGTTCTCCAGCCGTCAAGACATAGCGTCAGCAGGTGGGCTGGCGCCAGCAGGAAGGTGGTCTCCAGTTGCCCAGTCACACTGGCAGTGGGCCGGCGTTCTCCAGCCAGTCAGTCAGGAGGGCCTGGCCTCTAGTCCCCTGGTTTATCCTGCTAGTCCTGATTTCTCCTGCTAGACCAGATTTCTCCTGAGTGATGCTTCTCGGCAGCTCAAACTGTTCTCTGGGTCTGCCGTTTGTTGGGTGGGGAGGGTGTCAATTGGGAACCCTGGAACTTTATTGTTTTAATTTTTTTCGCTTGCCCATCGCCCCGCACTGGCTAGACAAGTTTCATTTTTGCCGCTGATGGGAAGGGGAGATGAAGGTCAGGTGCCTCTAGTTTTCCCCCAGTCTTTATGCAGACTTGCTCTGATTATCCCTCCCCCAAAAGCCTAGGAGATATTTTATGCGAATTCCCCTCTGTATGTGAGATGAGCTGAGAAACACACACCTGTTTTATTCTTGCAATCTGTCAGGGAGTGGTGGTGGTTACTTCAGCTCTCCAAGATGGTGGCTGTTGGTTTCCTTTGTGGAGTTTCCGCTTTGGGGCATAGAAATGTACTGCTAACTTCCCCGTCTGAAATCCCGAATTTAGCTGGGGGCTCAGTGGATGCTCAGCCAGCAGGATTCAACAGAATCCGCAGCAACGTTTCTCCCTGCTTGCTGGCCGCTTCTCAGTGGTGCCTCACCATTTGTAGACACAGGGCAGGTCACGCGGATCAATCAGAATGGATCTCCAGTTGCACAAGTGGCTTGTGTTTGAGACTCAATTAGCGGACCTCGGTGGTGGAAATCATTCTTCCAGGTTTCGGTAAACACCCATTTTCCTGTAAGATCCTAACAAGATAGTTTTTTATTGCTCTAACTCGTTATTCACTTGCGCAGTGGCAGGGTACACTGGGTGTGATACACTGTCTTCACAGCCATCTTGCAATGCCGAAATATTAGGATTTGGATGCACCGTTTACTGAAAACTGTTTCAGTACTAGGAAAAAATATGTATTTCAGATGGATGAATATTTCTGAGAATAATTTTTTAAAAAGTGGATTATAAATCCACATACATGAATATGAATGAATTTAGGGAGTGCAAAATAAGACACAAATATTTCATATTTTGAAAAATCTGGAGAGTATATATATATATATATATATATATATATATATATACACACACACACACACACAGACATTAAAAACTAGCAATATATATGCCAATCGAAATTCATCATGAAATACATATCATCCACAGACCCAAAAATATTCATATACTGAACCTGGATTTATGTATAATGTTGTTCAACTAGGAGGCTTACCCATAGGTTGAATTTTCAGTTCCAACAGCATTTAGGAGGAGTGATCTCTTCTCACAATTTGTATTTGCCAAGTCAGTCACCTCACAAAAATGTACGTGTGATACCAGGTACAATTCTATATGTGCATATAAAATTACATGTGCTGAATAGGCTACAGAGAAAAGGAGACAGGAATTCACATATTTGTTAACTTTCAAAACACACGGAGAACTATTTCAACAAAAAAATGACTAGATTTATAACTCCTACCCTATATAATGCAAAAGGCAATTCCAACTATACACCATGCCTCCTCTGAACTGCTTGTATTTCTATTCTGTTTTGGTTATTATTCTCTATCATATTACGATTAGTAGTCAGAGTCTAGTATGGTAGGGGTTAGAGTCAGGGATTCAGTATTTCGAATGGAAAATTGGAAAATGTATCCAATGTGTATGCAAATATGTGCCACACAAAATCTTCCCACTCCTCCAGAACAATGGCTTGACATTATCTTCACCCCAAGTAAGACATAATTAGAGGAGAAGAATTAGAAAATCAGTGAATACTTATCTGGAATGTAATATGCTAAGAAGTTCACTACCTTGAAGGTGGTACAGGAGTTTCCAAAAGTAAGGGACAGGGTGAACACTCCATAAACATGGAGCTCTGCTGGCCTAAAGACTTCTTGAGTAATTGCCTCTGAGGTTGGGCACTTGAAACATATGTTGTTATCAGGAGCTTTAGCTTCCTTTGTACTGAGATCATCAAAGCTGGGTCTGCACCTATGTGACCTGTATAACATAGTTTCTTATTTTCCAATTAACATGAGACACCAGTCCTGAATTTGATCTTTGTAGGTAAACTGTGGCCACTGGGTTCTAAGTGTCTCCCTGTGTGGACTGTGAAGCCATTTGTTCATCCTCCAATTTTCATGGTGTTTCTTGCTGCTACAATGGGAGTTTGGTATTTGCTTCATGAAATACACGGAGTTCAACTGGGACACAGTGCAGCAGGGAGTTCTGTCACATGTGGTATTTCAATTTCTGCAGGAGAATGCACCAACCATGCTTCTATATCACATAGCTTGCCCCATTGACCATAGCAAATCGATTCTGAACATTGCCCTGAAACCTCTCCATATAACAACATGCCTTTACTTAGAAGGGACTGCTGGCTGCATCATGTCAGTCACATGCCATTTGGAAGCCAATGGCAGATCCACATGGCCCCACTACAGATGTTTTATCACACACCTGCCTACCAATGCTCTAGGCCCACTAATCATCAGGCTCCAACTTATTGGCATCTCTGTTTTACACAATTTTATTAAAACCAGTCAATCAAGGCACTGTCTGTTATACTCATGATCAGCAACAGGACATCCAAAGGTTCTCCTGTGCCAGCTGGTCATGGAAATTTCAAAAATTTCATGGTATTTTTCTAGCCATATTTCAACAATGACGTTGGAGGCACTGTGAGTTTCAGTTCATTCCAGAACCATTAATCTTGACGAAGCTCATTTCAATGAAAGCTCTGGAGAAATCTCACAGGTAATGCTTCCCAAAGAATGGCCAAAAGGTCAAATGAAGCCAGGCCCATTGAGTTCTACAATGTGACGTCCATGTGTCTTTTGACTCTCAACTATGGCTGCCAAGTCTTTCAGAAGAAAATTATGTGAGATCTTGGCTGTGATTCCCAGTGCTCTGTTGAAAGCCACCCTGGGCCTTGATCTCAGTTTCCAAGGGCGACTCTCATGCATGGCCTCCTAAAATCCCAACACAATTAATGGCAATACTTTTCTGAGGTCAGTTCCAGAACTCAGTCTCTAAGGGGAAAAACACCAGAGTTCATGTCAAGGTGGACCCAGTCATCTCTTCCAACCACCACACTAACAACCACAATTAAAACCAAAACACTCCCACATGGCCCTCATGTTCTTTTATATAGACACTCATCATAACCTATCGCTGGAATTTTCCACGAGGGGCGAAGCTCAAGACAGTCTCCTAAATAATCTCTCTTGCCCCTAATTTGCCTAAATTCAGGGTGGCCTGGACACCACTCCTGTGAACCAGGAGTGTTCATATAGGCCTGCTGTTAATACTTCTCTGTTTCTCCAATTTGAGGCATATTGACTGTGCAGTTTGGATTCTTTATGTGAATTGTAGTCACGGGAAAATCAAGCAATTATGGGCAAGCCTCTTTAGGGCTTTGAAGAAATGATTTGGCCCAAAGGATCCCTATTCTAACTTGATGGAGGTCAGGAACCTCACAGAGAATGGGGAGAGACTTCATCCACAATAACTGCACTTTTGGCCATTTTTGTTTTGGATGCACACATGTGATGTTTCTTTAGATTCTTCAGGGGTTGAGAATCTAAGCCACGGCCTCACACAGGGCCAAGAGGCTGATTCAGACACTTCCATTTCCAAAGGAATTAAGCAAAGATCCACAGGTGATGTCCATTCATTTCCATTTGAACCTGTTTTCTTCAGGCTTCACAAACGAATGTCTTGAGGCAAAGACCTTCCTGACATTCAGGGCAACAGAACAATAGGTAAGCAAAAGGCCCAAAGCAGGGTTTCTCCACTTAGACTATCATGGTCACACTTATATCTGAGTTTTTTGAGATGCTCGACATTCCCTTCAGCTATCCAGTACATGGCCATGTCACAGGGCTTGGAACTGCTACATATCTTGGACACAAAACCATGAGCCTATTCTGGAGAGTAGCCAGAATTCATGAAGAATGCAGGAATTTTGGAAGATACCACATGTTGCTCATCGATAAGGCAAGCTGAAATCCATTCATAAATTCGGCAGGATGAATGCTGGGAAGCTTTCTACTAGACAGGACACAACAATTGATGCATTCTGTTTTCTAATGTCTAAAACCATGGACACAGTGGGATACACAGACATAGAAACTCTTGCTTGCCAAACGACTTACTATAAACAGTTCACTCCAAATCAAACAAACCGCCTTTTCTACCTATTCTCAGAACATGAGACAAAACCACAGACCCACACCGACAACCACAGAGGCACCACCTTCTACAAAGTATGTCTGTGACTATCCAGAGTGTCTTCTGACTGGTGGGCCAACTTATGATCCCCGGAAATCACCAACTCTGTGAACTTGTCAGGAACCAGCGGTGAGCCACTATCTGCTTTCTCAGGAAAGGCCCCTCTTCTGAGTTTTCCTGGCAGTTGGACATCCTCATATCTGTAGGTACCATGAAAGACTGACTCTGTCCTTGGTAAATCTAAACAAGTGAGCCCACTGGGACTGGGACTGGGACAGGCTCTTGGTACCTTGCTTCCTGGATCCCAAGTACCGAGAGTTCCATCACCAAGGAAGTGAGGTGAGGTCACTTCCTTCAGGAACTGAATGAGGTCACTGCTTTGGCAACCAATTTGTCCTAACAGTTGCTTCCAAGGGTCCCATGAGATCGAGGCTTCTCCTACTTCCTGTGACACTTTCACAAGTTAGAATGTTATATGAACCATAGGCACCCAGGAACAGCTCTCCAAACAGGACTGTTTGTGTCCATCTTCTCTTCATTATGAACAGAGAGGCTGATTCAGACACAACCCTTCATCCTGACCAGGTTGTTTGCAATGGAAGATGATGTTTGCTCTCTCAGGTCCTTCATGGCTGCCTACATGTTCTCCAGGGATCACTTCTTCATGGACCTTTGAGTTTTACAACAGGTGGAAGATTTTCTACATTCCTGTATTGTAAGACCAATTGGTCGCTCCTCTTCTGTAAAGTTAGATTGAGGGAAGAGTGTATGGTTAGGGTTAATAACAGGTTTGATTTGGGTTAGGAATTATTCTAATTGATGAATAATGGTATTGGGAACCTGTGATATTTATAAGAATATATAGGTGAAATATAAGTATGAAAACAAAAATCTAGGTAAGATTTGAAGCCCAGAAGGGCATTGCGCTATTGATTGGGATACTTAGCTTTGATAAACGTTCTGCACAGGTGTTTCAGATAAAACGATAATCAATGGCATAGGACCTTGTACCTTGGATGATTGAATGTAGAAGTGAACATCCACTAGAACAGGGATAGTCGGTAGGATTAGGAAGATATTCGATAAGTTTCAGAAGAAGACTGAGTACACAATTTGGACCAAAAGTTCTTTAGCAATAGTGTATCGGGTAGAGAGTGAATGTAAATGTCAGCACACGTGAAGGGTCAGTCACAATGGTGAACTGGGGAAAATATTTAGGTAAGCAGACATCAATAGAGACATTAGGAAATCAGGCAAAGTATAAATTGAGTGATAGGATTAGACATTTGCAACAGGGTTGAGGTTCAAAATATTGTCTTAAGAAGAAACAAATATGTAGTCACCAATAGGATTGACATTTGAGAGCATTAGGCACACTGGACATCAATGTTTTCAGTAATCTATGCTCACTTTTCATTTAGGCTTTGATACAATCATAAGTGTGACCTCTTCTTTTTGTGTCCAGAATATTACTGTGATAAAATGTATATGTAGATTAGGTGACATCAGTATTTCTTCCACCATTTCTGGGAGCAACATTTTGAAGATGAAAAAATTAGTATTGGGGTTACAAATAGATTTACTTTGTGTCTATGAACATAGAGATAATTTATGAATAGACGATACTGTGATTAAATATTATAACTTGTTCCAACTTTAAATATTCGATTGAATTGATATCTGAAAATAAACAGAAAATCGTATATTTATATGCAATCATTCATTCCAACCAGAAATACATCTAATGTAATATTAGGGTTATGGTTTATCATGAAGAGTGTGTCAGTTTTTCTTCAAAATGATTATGGAAATCGAAAAAAAAAAAAGCGTTTGGAAAGAAGTCTCATGAAAAAACAATTAAGTAACCTGGAGGAATACATGTGTTCTGAATCAGGAAATGATTGAAAGTGAATCAAAATCCTATAAATTATTGAAGTTGTTGATGAAATATATCTCCTATGATGTCTATAAACTGAACAAATAGTAATGCACCAGTGTAGAATAAAATGAACTTCAATATAGACATCATATCCAAGAGGAATCTAGTTGCATTGATGTTAAACTGGGTCAGTTACTGTAGAAATATTAGGATTGTATGCACCACTCACTGAAGTTAGTTTTCAGTACTAGAAAACAAATATGTAATTCAGGTGGATGAATATTTCTGAGAATAATATTGTGAAAAGTTGATTATAAATCCACATACATGAACATGAATGAATTTAGGTAGTATATGTAAGACACATATATTTCATATTTTGAAATATTTGGAGAGTGTATATATATATATATATATATATATATATATATATATATATATATCCCACACACACACACACACACAACACACACACCCAGACAATAAAATGTAGCAATATATATGCCAATCGAAATTCATCATGAAGTATATATCATCCACAGATGCAAAAATATTTAATTTACTGAACATGGATTTATGTATAATGTTGTTCTACTAGGAGGCTCACCCATAGGTTGAATTTTCTGTTCCAACAGCGTTTAGGAGGAGTGATCTCTTCTCACAATTTGTATCTTCCAAGTCAGCCACCTCACAAGAATGTACATCTGATACCAGGTAGGATTCTATATGTGCATATAAAAATACATGTGCTGAATCGGCTACAGAGAAAGGGAGACAGGAATTCACATATTTGTTAACTTTAAAAACACATGGAGAACTATTTCAATTAAAAATTAACTAGATTTATAACACCTACCCTATATCATGCAAAAGGCAAGTGCAACTATACACCATGCCTCCTCTGAACTGCTTGTATTTCTATTCTGTTTGGGTTATTTTTCTCCATCATTTTAGGATTTGTCATCAGAGTCTAGGAGGGTATGGGTTAGTGTCAGATGGCCCGGCTGGCAGGACACATCAACTTGGGTGTCGATCCTAGTTGGGGAGGAATGAAGGGACAAGAGACACGAGAGATGACAGCAAGACAGGAGTTCTGATCATGCTGCAAACTTTTATTATTCTCAGAGGGTATGTATATGCTGCGGATGGGAAAGCTCTCTTATCGGCAGTTGCTGGATGTCTTCACAGGGTGAGATAACCTCAGGATGTTTCAGGTAGACAGATGGTAGCCGGATGTCAAAAGGAGATAGATGGCTGTGGGATGTCTCCCAGGCAGGTTGTGTCCCAGGGGGCTGTTTCTTGTGTCAGTCTATTTTTTGAAGGAGAACTTCCTTCTAGCCCCTGACATCTCCCCTTTTGTTATATAAAATATTCGACCATACCTTACAGGCCATGGATTTAGGGGGTGATAGTGGCTCTGTTTCTCTAGGATGCCTTAGAATATCTCCTGATTTGAGCGAGCATCTTTCCTAGGAGATTTCGTGTTGGCTTTGGCATGTTTTTGGAGGAGACGTCTTTGAGGGGATAGCATGCCAACCGCCATGCACCAGAGCGTGTCATTCAGAGGTCTTGTGTTTGGGGATCCGTGGATCCATCCTCCTGCAGTCCTTCCTGGACCCTCCGTTATTATGGCCTAACGTGCTCATTCCAAGGGTGTGTCCTCCCCCAAGCGGAGGGGCCCATGGAGAACGAACCCTTATTGCAAGGGTAGAAGATGGTTGCTCAGAGCTGTTACTTATAGTTTTCTGTAAGAAAGAGAGATCTGTGGGGATGTAAACTTAATAAGCCTGTGAGAAGGGTTGAACATTCTTTTAAATGTTGGCAGTGCTGTCTTCCATCTCCAGACCATGATAGTGGACCTGTATGGGCTTAGAAACCAAAATATTAATCTGTTCTTTAGTAAATTGTACCAGCCTCTTTATAATGCAGGGGCCTATGGACACCATTAAAAGTAAACCCAACAAAGGGACTAATAGGGGAAGAAGGTAGGGTAGAAATCCATTATGCCCAATCCAGAGGGGATTTTCAAATAGTTCCCTTTGTCTCTTTTCTGGATCTTCTTGAAGCTGCTTAATTTTAATGCGTACTATGCCTGATTTGTTGGCATAAAAGCAGCATCGTTCCCCTAAGGCTAAGCAAATACCTCCCAGGTTAGCTGTCAGCAAATCAAAGCCTCGTCTGTTTTGAAGGAACACTTCTGCCAGGGAATTTATTTGGTCCTGCAAATCTTTAATGGTTCCTGATAAAGTTTGTACATAATTTATAAGTTGTTGAGACAGGCGATGGTAAGAGTGAATAGCCGTGCCTAAGCCACTGTACCTGTGCCCACAGCAGCTGTTATTCCAAGGCTGGAAATGAGTGGTAAAGCCTGTATTGCCCACCTATGTCTTTTGACTAAAGTGTCTATGCTAGAAATTGGTAGAGGTTCATCTCCTGGGACAATAGTTATATCAGGGAGTAATAAAGCAAGAACACAACCAATGGTCCAATTCGCTGGAAGCGTGGGAAGGCCGAGTTTCCTCCACACATAAAAACTGTGCCATTGGAGGGACAAAGAGATGGGGTGGGAGAGGAATAATTTTATACTGTTGAGCAATTTCCAAAGGAAGTAAGTCGAACATCAATATCATAGGTATTATTCTGCATCGCGCCTAAAAGAAATAATGTAAAAGTGCCTATAGGCTGTACTTTAAAGGGAAATCCGGGTTGGCATGTATTATCATTGTCCATGATAGAATTAATAGGAACTACCATAGGCATGATTGCCCCTGTTGTCATGCAGAGCCAGCAATCACCAGCAAGGGTGGGGTTCGAATTATTAAGCTAGGAGAATGTAGTTTGCAAAATATCTAATGTATTGGTATCTAAACCTGGGAACTGGGATTTAGGCTACATTAAGGGATGATATGTGAGCTCAGGGATTTGGGGTTTCAAAAGTTTGATTATCTGAGGATGCTTGACAGAATAAGTGGGTCCTCCACCATCAGAGACCCCTGTAGGGGCCTTAATGGGCCAGTAGGAAGGTTTTCCGACAGTGCCTTGGCACCCAGCTGACTGTAGCTTGGTGTATTTGCCATCTCCTCCATGGTCAAAGAGAATGGGGGTATAATGAATAGTGGTCCCCCTACTGCATGAGTTTTAGTTAGGGAGGCTTCAAAAAATTGTTCTCCCTGTTTATTAACACAAAGTGAAGCCGACGCATTACAAGAGACATGCATCGCCTGGGTATGCGTACAAGTTGCAGAACAATTTTGGAGAGCTTTACTTGTACTAGGGGGAATAATCTTTGGCTTGTTAACACATACCCATTTAGGCTGATGAACTCCTCCGAGATTATGGTCAACCTTGGCACGGAGGTAAGTCACCTTAGTCATGCAGTCAGCAGTCTGGGTCCAACTAGTGGGAGCCTCAGTCCAAAATCCTCCTTTGCATTCACGGGGGGGGGCAAAAAGGTACCCCATGATGTTGGAAATTAGAGGTCCAAGGCCTCTGTGTTCAAACCTGTTCAGCAGAAGTGCCTTAAGCAGGATCCTCGCACAGATTGTTGGCTGTATCTGAAATGGAGGAAAATTTGTCCTCAGGGGGAGGGCCTCCGTCCCTGGGTTGAGTTAAGTAATTTACCTGTTTAACCAGGCATTCTGGTAACCATCTTGGGGATGCTTGCTCTTGGTCCAAAACACAAGCTGAGCCTCATCCCCTGATGAGGATAGGATGTGGGCGTTTTCATTTATTTGTAATGGGATTGCACCACATAACAGGTGTGCGAACAGAATTGGATGAAGGATGCCAGTGTCTGTCTGTGGCCAAATGGCCTTCACTGTCTAGGGTAAGAAAAATAAGGGCAAATAATGCATGGTTAAGGCGATCCCTGGGAGTGGTAAATACAAGGGCGGAAGCCTTAAGACGGGATAGCCAAGTCTTTAAGGTAAGCTGGGCAAGTTCCACATGCCATGGCCCTGAGTGTTGTATGGAATTTCAGTAGTATGACAAAATTGCAAGGTAGCACAAAACTGTTTAAACTTGGCACTGGTATATGCAGGACATTTATCTGTTTTAATATGTATTGGTTTACACATTACGAAAAAGGCTGAAACAAGATGAGAAAGGACATCTTTGGTAGCCTCTCAAGAATGTGGTGATGCAAAAATAAAGCCGCTGAAGGTATCTATAGAAACGTATATATATTTGGTTTTTCAAAATTCAGGAAAATGAATAACATCCATTTGCTAAATCTGATTGGGCAGTAATCCTCGGGGGTTAACTCCCAAGTGTTGAATGGGGAGGGAGACAGTGCAAGCAGGGCATGCTTTTACTATTTCTCATGCATGTTGCCTGGTAATTTTCCAAAGTAATCGATGGCTCTGGGAATTTAGATGGTGAAGATTGTGTAACTCCATGGCCTTTCGAATGGAGCCAACAAAAATTGGAAAGATGGAACGTGTTGCTGCATCAGCTTGGGCATTACCTTGTGTTAGAGGGCTAAGAAGGTCAGAGTGTGTCATGATGTGTCCTAAGGAAAATGGATGTTTTCCGGCCTGAATTAGCTGCTGAAGCTGGTGAAACAGAAAGGGAGAATTGGAAGAAGCCTTAATGGTGGGTGAAATCTCCAGAAGGGGCACAGAATGAGCAATGTAGGCACTGTCTGTATAAATATTAACAAGATTATCAAAAAACTTTATAAAAACTTGTGTTATGGCGAACAATTCCACAAACTGAGCTGACTGATAGACAGTATCAAAGGTGGTAGGCTTGTTATTGACAACAAAGACTGCACGGCCATTACTGGAACCGTCTGTAAAAAAGGTAAGGGCTTGAGGAATGGGAGCCTTTTGAGTAATTTTGAGAAAAATAAATGGATGTAACTGGACAAAATTTAAAAGGGGGTCATTGGGGATGTGGTTATGAATTGTTCCCAAAAAGCCTGATAGGGCAATATCCCATTCATCCATGTCTGTAGTAAAAATTGAAGTAAGGGTTTGGTCCTTAGTATATGGAATTAAAATATTATCAGGGTCTTTGCCAAAATGTTGTCGAGAAAGCAATTGACCTTTAAAAATAAGAGAAGCTACCTGAGCAAGATAAACAGTAATAACCTTGGAGGAGTGGTGGGTACAAGGACCAAAAGCAAGGGGCAGCCTTTATTTTTAAAATGTGGATCTCGCTGCCAAAATATTCCTGTGGGTGTATGAGGAGTGTGGAAAATAACCAGAACCAGAGGAAGGTTATAAGAAATTTGTGTAACAAACTTTTGGGCAATGGCTTCTGTGGCTTGGTTTAATGCATGTCATGCCTCGGGAGTAAGCTTTTGAGGGGAGGAGGGGTGGGAATCACCTATCAAAATATCATTAAGGGGCAAAAGTACACAAGTGGGTAATTTTAAATATGTTCCTAGCAATTGAATATCCCCCAGTAATATTTGAAAATCACTAAGTGTGTGAATATGGTCCACACATAGTTGTATTTTAGGAATTTGGATCTGATTATCTTGAAGTTTAAGGCCCAAATAGGTATAAGGGTCCTGTGTTTGAAACTTATCTGGAGCTATCTGTAGTCCCAAGGTAGTGAGGTTTTGTAAAAGTCCAAGTAACAATTATTAAGGTCATGGGTATTAGGTGCAGCAATTAACAAATCATCCATATAATGTAAAATATAATTTTGTGCTCATCGCTCTCTCACAGGGTCTACTGCTTGAGCAACGTATTTTTGGCAAAGACTAGGGCTGTTGGCCATACCTTGGGGAAGAACCTTCCATTGAAATCTCTGCATAGGGCCCAGAAAATTAATGCGAGGGAGACTAAAGGCAAAATAGGGTCTATCCTCAGGATGTAAAGGAATGGTAAAAAAGCAATCTTTTAAGTCAATAACCATTTTACAATAGGTTTTTGGAATGGCCACTGGTGTGGGAATGCCTGGCTGTAGTGCTCCCATCGGGCACATAACTTTATTAATGGCACACAAATATTGTAAAAGGCGCCACTTGCCTGATTTTTTCTTGATAATAAAAATAGGAGTAATCCATGGTGAGGTTGAGGGCTTTACATGGCCGGCTGCCAGCTGTTCCAGCACTATCGTGGAGGCAGCCTCCAATTTTTCTTGGGTAAGGGGCCACTGATCCACCAACACAGGAGTCTGAGTCTCCCAAATAATTTTATCTGCATGGGGTACAGGAGGGTCAGGGACCGACACTAAAAATCTGAATACACAAGTCCACATGTATTTGTTTTTTTTATGGGTTGTATAGGCTCCACCAGTCCTTGTTTCAGTATCCCCAGGCCTGTACCAGGAACAAAATTCATAGGAAGCATTTGATGAGTCACCATGGAATTGGGACTGGCGAGAATAACTTCCAATGACTCAAAATATCTCCACCCTATACGTTAACAGGGAGGTCAGAATCAATGAAAGGAGTGACAGTTGACTTATTACCATCTTTATCAGTGCAGCTAATAGACCTTGAGGTGACCAGAGGATTTTTTTATTTTCCTATCCCTTTAAGGTCAGTCAAGGATGGAGTGAGGGGCCAACCTGATGGCTAGTATTTTTGAGAAATAATTGTGGCATCAGCTCCAATATCTAGAACTCCTTGGAATTCCTTTCCTTCAGTAAGTAAGGTAATGGTGGGTCTATTGTGAGAAATGGGTTGAACCCAATACACATCAGAGAAGCCTAAGAAGGCAGCCCCCCGAGGTAGGTTTGGGTGGTGGAAATGCCTCCTGAATCCAAGGGAAGGAGAATTAATTGTGCAAGTCTTGTTCCTGCTGGGATGGTGGCAACTCCATTAATAGCAGTGGCCAGTATTTTTATTTCTTCAGTGAAATCATTATCATTAATGCCAGCGAAGACCTGAACACCTTGTATGGTAGTGGAGGCTCTTCCAAGAATAAGGGCACATGTATGAGATGGAGGGGGACCCATAATTCCAGTGGGTATTATCTGGGGCCCTTGCATTGAGTCTAATATTGTAACTGTGGTGGCACAGAGGTCCAATTTTGCGCTGCCTGGGGTGGCTAGTTGGAGGGAGGCAATTGTGGAGAAGGATTTTGTGGTAGGTTGGGAGTTTGGGAGGGAACAAACCTTATTGCTCCTGTGTTTGTCCTGGGGGATGTTGTGGCCAGGGGCTGGCCCCGCAGGGAGTTTCCCGAGAAGCAGGAAGAAATAGGCTGTCTGAGGGCATTTGTCTTAGATCTACACTCACTGCCCCAGTGATGACCTTTACCACTTCTATGGAAAAGGGTAGCTGGGGGCGGTTAAGCCCCAGTTTGAGGAGACGCTATTCCTAGGCTTTGTTTGCCTGTCGGACACCCACATGCAAAATGGCCAGGTTGTTTACAAGTAAAGCAAGCACGTGAGTAGGATTGTGAAAAGCCTTGCTAAAGGCGGCCCCTAAAGCGAGACCCATGGCATGGGCTGCACCCACGCCTGCACAGAGTCTAATAAATTCAGAAAGTTTCCCTTTATCCTTATGTGGTTGAAGAACATCCTGACATGCTGGGTTGGCATTTTCAAAGGCAAGATGTTTTACATAGGTGCTTTCACCTTCGCTTGGTTCATGCAAGCATTCCGCAGCTAGGTTAAGCCGGGGAACAAACTACCTATAAGGCTCATGGGGCACTTGTCAAATTTTTGCCAGGGAATTGGTAGCCGAGGCCTTTTGAGGGAGGTGTCACCAAGCAGGAAAACCAGCCATCTGAGTCTGCGCCAAGAGTCCAGGAGGGAAACGTGCCTGTTATTTTTAGTGTCAAAAGGCGCATTGCCCACTAGCTAAACTTAAGTCCCAGATTCAGAGGAGGCCTTAGTTAAAATTATTTGAGCAGTTTCCCAACATTGTCTTCGAAATCTGCATTCCATAACAGAAAGTCTCCGGCACTGAAGGTAGCTTGGTCTAAAAATTTCCAATCATTGGGAGTAAGCCATTGTGCGCTGTGGGTTTCTAATAAAGCCAACGTGTAGGGCACCGTGGGGCCATAGTGAGCACAAGCCTTATTAAGTTTTTCAAGAAAACATAGGCTTAATTTTTTGTAGACTCTGGGTTCCTTCCTGCCCAGGGGTGAACTCCTCATCCTCTGAGTCCTGATCTCCTTGATCCATTTCCCCTGCTTCCTCCTCTTGTTCCTCATCAAAGTCTTTGACCTCAGCCTGGGCAGGCTTATCTATCTGACTGGTGGTGACTGGGAAGGTGAGAACAGGCCGATGGAGTGGCTTCGACTTTGTATTAGACCGCTGTGGGCCAGCTTGCATTGACTCCATAGCTAAGGCTAATGAAGAGAGCTCAGAGTCAAGGGAATTTAATTATTTTAAAAGTTGCATCTCTTCCCGTCTATGTTGGAAGGATGCTGGCAAGGGAGCGAGGTTTGGTAGGGGAAGTAGGGAAAAAATATCTGGGGGGGGGGCACTTGGCCCCTGAAGGGCCAGAGCACAAAAGGCAGGAGGGATATAGGAAGGAGGTGGATGTGTAAATCCTGTAGGCTGTGGCAGGGTCCTGAGAGGTTGCAGGTCTTCTGAATGGTAGAGAGCTGCTTCCTTCTCCAAGATAGCGTCCTTCCCAGGGGTCAATGTGTCTCTGGGATTTAAAACTGGATAAAGGTGGTTTTTAATCATTGGAGCCTTATTAATTAGGGTCGTATTTTGAGGGGGACCAGGAAGGTTCTCAGGGTCCGGGGAAGACTGAGAAGGGTCTATGTCTATACTAATGATGGGCATGCAGAGGAGGGACGAGAGGTCTTTTGCATAATCTCTTCCCCAATCCTGACAAGTTGTAAGGTACCATTGTCAAAGCGAAAACTTTTAAGAATTTCATTAATTAAGTTCCAGTAAGAAAAGGTGGGAACTGGCATTTTTTCTGGGCCAAAGGATTCATAATAATCATTTAAACAGTCTCCTACTCTAAGCCATTTTTGCCATCAATGGTCCCTTCAAGAGGAAACCATGGACACAATGCTCCTATGTGTGAAAAGAAAAATTTTAACTCCTTTTTCTTAACATGTGCCCCCCATGTCTTGAAGAACTCCTTGAGGCCTGAAATAAACAAATCATGTGACGATACTGCTTGTCACATGGTGGGTCACTCACCGTGCATCATTCCCACCCTCCTCCTGGATATGTCTTCGGGTGGTGTCTGCTGAGACGATCGCGGGCTCCTCTTGACCAAGTCTTCCAGGAGGAAGGGGTTCCCCCTCAGTCAATGGCTTGAGCCCCAGTCGGTGGGCGCCAGATGTCCCGGCCGGCAGGACACATCAACATGGGCAGCGAACCTAGATGGGGAGGAATGAAGGGACAAGAGACACGAGAGATGAGAGCAACACAGGAGTTCTGATCAAGCTGCAAAATTTTATTGTTCACACATGGGTATTAAAATGCTGGATTTGGGAAAACTCTCTTATCGGCAGTTCCTGGATGTCTTCACAAGGTGAGATAACTTCAGGATGTTTCTGGAAGAAAGATGGCCACAGGATGTCTCAGGGACACATATGGCTACAGGATGTCTTCCAGACAGGATGTCTCCTGGTGGCTGTTTCTTGTAAGTGTCAGGCTGTTCTTTGAAAAAGAATTCCTTCTACCCTTGACAGTCAGGGATTCAGTATTTCGAATGGAAAATTGGAAAATGAATCCAATGTGTAGGCAAATATGTGCTACCCAAAAATCTTCCAACTCTCATTCAGAACAATGCCTTGACATTTCCTTCACCCCAAGTAAGACACAATTAGAGGAGAAGAGTTAGAAAATCTGTGAATACATATCGGTAATGGAAAATGCTCAGGAGTTCACAACCTTCGAGGTTGTAGAGAAGTTTCAAAAAGTAAGGGACAGGGTAAAAACTCCAAAAACATGGAGCTCTGCTGGCCTAAAGACTTTTTGAAAAACTGCCTCTGAGGTTGGGCACCTGAAATATATGTTGATGACAGGAGCTTTAGCTTCCTTTGTAGTGAGACCATCAAAGCTGGGTCTGCATCTATATGACCTGGAGGACATGGTTTCTTTTTTTCCTATGAACATGAGGCAGCAGGGCTGAATTCTCTCTTTATAGGTAAACTGTTGCCACTGGGGGCTAAGTGTCTTCCAGTGTGGACTGTGAAGCCATTTGGTCATCCTCCAATTTTCGTGGTGTTTCTTGCAGCTGCACTGGGAGTTTGGTATTTGCTTCACAAAATACGAGAAGTTCAACTGGGACACAGTGATGGAGGGAGTTCTGTCACGTGTGGTGGGTAAGGGTCTGCAGGAGAATGCACCAACCTGGCTTATATCCCACATAGCTTGCCCCCTTGACCATAGCAATCTGATTCTAAATATTGCCCTGCAACCTCTCCATATAACAAGATGCCTTTACATACAAGGGTATGGGGGCTGCACCATATCAGTCACAAGGCATTTGGAAGCCAATGGCATATCCACATCACCCCACCACAGATGTTTTAACACACACCTGCACACCACTGCTCTAGGCCGACTACTCATCAGGCTCCAAGTTACTGGCATCTCTGTTCTATACCATTATCATGAAACCCAGTCAATCAAGGCACTGTCTGGTACACTCATGATCAGCAATAGGACACCCAAAGGTTCTCCAGTGCCACCAGGTGATGGGAATTTCCAAACTTTAATGATATTTATCTAGGCATTTTTCATGGATGAAGTTGAAGGCACTGTGGGTTTCAATTCATTCAGGAACCATAAAATGGAGAAGAAGCTCATTTCAATGAAAGCTCTGGAGAATTCTAACAGGCAAGGCTTCCCAAAGACAGGCTAAAAGGTCACATTAAGCCAGGCATTTGAGGTCTACAATGTGAGGTCCATGTGTGTTTTGACTTGCAACGATGGCTGCCAAGTCTTTAAGAATAAAATCATGTGATGTCCTTCCTGAAATTTCCAGTGCTCTTCCGAAAGCCTCCCTGGGCCTAGATCTCAGTTTCCAAGTGCGACTCTCATGCGTGGCCTCCTAAAATCCCAACACAATACATGCCAATACTTCTTTGAGGTCAGTTCCAGAACTCAGTCTCTAAGGGGAATCACATAAGTGTTCAAGCCCAGGTGGACATAGTCATCTCTTCCAACGGCCACAAAAATGACTACAATTAAAACCAAAACACTCCCACATGACACACCTGATGCAAAGACCTTCCTGACTTTCAGGGCAACAGAAGAATAGGTAAGCAAAATGTCCAAAGCAGGGTTTTTCCACTGAGGCATTCCTGGTCACACTGATATCTGAGCTTTCTGAGATGCTCGCCATTCCCTTCAGCTATCCAGTACATGGCCATGTCACAGAGATTTAAGGAGGTACATATCATGGACACAAAACCATGAGCCTATTCTGGAGAGTGCACACAATTCAGGAAGAAAACAGGAACTTAAGAAGTTAGCAGGTGTTCCCCATTGATAAGTCAAGCCGCAGTCCATTCATGAATTGGGCAGGATGAAAGCTGAGAAGCTTTCTACTAGACAGGACTCACCCATTGATGCATTTTCTTTACTAATGTCTACAACCAGGGACACAGTGGTATAAACAGACATAGAAACACTCGCCTTGTCAAATGACTTACTAGAAACAGTTCCCTCCAAACCAAACAAACCGCCATTCCTACCTATTCTCAGAATATGAGACAAAACCACAAACCCACACCGACTCCCACAAAGACACATCCTTCCCCCAAGTAGGTCTGTGACTATCCGGAGTGTCCTCTGACTGGTGGGCCATACTATGTTCCAATGAAATGGCCTGTCCTGTCTCAGATCTGGTCTCCTTGGCCAACTCTGTGAAGTTGTCAGGAGCCAGCAGTGAGCCACTACCTACTTTCTCAGGAAAAGCCCCTCTTCAGAGCTTTCCTGGTTTTGGCTGTCCTCACATCATTAGGTACCAAGAATGACTGACTCTGTCCTTGGTAAATCCATACAAGTGAGACCACTGGGATTGGGACTGCCTCTTGGTGCCTGGCTTCTTGGATACCAAGTTCAGAGAGTTCCATCAACAAAGAAGTGAGGTGAGGTCACTTCCTTAAGGAACTGAATCAGATCACTGCCTTGGTAACCACTTTGTCCTAACAGTTGCTTCCAAGACGACCATGAGATGGAGGCTGCCCCTACTTTCTGTGACACTTTCACAAGGTAGAATGGTATATCAACCATAGGCACCTAGGAACAGCTCTCCACACCAACCTGGTTTGGTCCATCTTCTCTACAATAAGAAGAGAGAGGCTGATTCATAAACAACCCTTCATCCTGACCAGGTTGTTTGCCATGGATGCTGACTTTTGCTCTCTCAGGTCCTTCATAGTTGTTTACATCTTCTCCAGGGATCATTTCTGCATGGACCTTGAGGTTCTCAGGAGGTGGAAGATCCCCTATATTCCTGTATTGTAAGACCAACTCTGTCCCTGCTCTTCTGTAAAGTTAGATTGAGGGAACAGTGTATGGTTAGGGTTAATAATATGTTCAATTTGAATAAGGAATCATTCTGCTGCATGAATAATGGTACTGGGAACCTGCGACATTTATAAGTATATATAGGTGAAATATATGTATGAAAACAGAAATCTAAATAAGATTTGAAGCGCAGAATGGGGATGGGCCCTTGATTGTGATACTTAGCGTTGAATTATGTTCTGCACAGATGTCTGAGATAGATCGATATACAATGGCATTAGACACTGTACCTTGTATTATTGAATGTATAAGAGAACATCCAGTCAAAAAGGGATAATGGGTAGGATTAGAAAGATAGTCAGTAGGTTTAAGAAGAAGAGTGAGTATAGGATTTGGAAAAAAAGTTCCTTAGCAATAGGGTTTGGATTGGAGTGTGAATGTAAATGTCAGCACAATTGAAGAGTCTGTCACAATGATGAACTGTGGAAAGTATGTAGGAAAGCTGATATAAATAGAGACATTATGAAACCAGGAAAAGTATAAAGTGAGAGATAGGATTAGATATTTTCAACAGGGTTGAGTTTGAATATATAAACTTAGCAAGAAACAAATATGTTGTCACAAATAGGATTGACTTTTGAGAGCATTAGCCAAACTTGACATGGATGGTTTTAGTAATCCATGTTCACTTTACATTTAGGCTTTGGTGCAAACATAAGTGTGACCTTTTCTTTTGGTGTCCAGAATATTACTGTGATAAAATGTATATGTAGATCAGATGACATGAGTATTTCTTCCACCATTACTGGGAGCAAAATTTTGAAGCCGTATAAATTAGTATTGGGTTTACAAAGAGGTGTACCCTGTGTCTATGAATATAGAGACAATGCATGAATAGACAATAGTGTGAATAAATAATATAACTGGTTCCACTTTAAATAATGGATTTATTTGATATCTGAAAATATATAAGAAATCTTATATTGATATACAATCATTCATTCCAACCAGTTATACATCTAATAGTAATATTAGGGTTATAGTTTATCATGAAGGGTGTGTGAGTTTTGCTTCAAATATGATTATGGAAATCGAAAATAATATGTTTGGAATGAAGTCTCATAAACAAACCAGTCAAGAAACATGGAGGATTACATTTGTTCTAAAGCAGAAAATGATTGAAAGTGAAACAAATGCCTATAATTTTGCTAACGTATGGATGAAATATATATCCTATAATGTGCATAAACTGAAGAAATTGTAACATACCAGTGGTGAATAAGAATGAACATCAAAATACACATCATGTCCCATAGGAATCTACTTGCATTGATGAGAAACTGGATCAATTATTGTAGAAATATTAGGATTTGTATCCACCATTCACTGAAGTTAGTTTTCATTTCTAGGAAAAAAATATGTATTTCAGGTGGATGAATATTTCCGTGAATAATCTTGTGAAATGTTAACTCTAAATCCACATACATGAATATGAATGAATTTAGGGAGTTTATAATAAGACACATATATTTTATATTTTAAAAAAATTTAGAGTGTATATATATATATATATATATATATATATATATATATATATACACACACACACACACACACACACACACACACACACACACAGACATTAAAAATTAGCAATACATATGCCAATCGAAATTCACCATGAAATATATATCATCCACAGATCCAAAAATATTCATTTTACTGAACATGGATTTATGTATAATGTTGTTCAACTAGGAAGCTCACCCATAGTTTGAAATTTCAGTTTCAACAGCGTTTGGCAGAGTGATCTATTCTCACAATTTCTATCTGCCAAGTCAGCCACCTCACAAGAATGTACCTGTGGTACCAGGTAGAATTCTATATGTGCATATAAAAATACATGTGCTGAATAGGCTACAGAGAAAGGGTGACAGGAATTCACATATTTGTTAACTTTAAGTACACATGGAACTATTTCAATTAAAAATTAACTAGATTTATAACACCTTCACTTTATCATGCAAAAGCCAAGTCTAACTATACACCATGCCTCCTCTGAAATGTTTGTATTTCTATTCTGTTTGGGTTATTTTACTCCATCATATTAGGATTAGTAGTAAGAGTCTATTAGGGTATGGGTTAGTGTCAGTTATTAAGTATTTCAAATGGAAAATAGGAAAATGAATCCAATGTGTATGCAAATATGTGCTACAAAAAATTTCCACTTTCATCCAGAACAATGCCTTGACAATATCTTCGCCCCTAGTAAGACACAATTAGAGAAGAAGAGTTAGAAAATCTGTGAATACATACCTGGAATGGAAAATGTTCAGGAGGTGGTAGAGGAGTTTCCAAATGTAAGGGACAGTGTAAACACTCCACAAACATGGAGCTATGCTGGCATTAAGACTTCTTGAGAAACTGCCTCTGAGGTTGGGCACTTGAAGTATATGTTGTTGTCAGGAGCTTTAGCTCCCTGTGTACGGAGACCATCAAAGCTGGGTCTGCATCTATGTGACCTGGAGGATATGGTTTCTTATTTTCTAATGAATGAGGAAGCAGTGATGAATTCTCTCTTTGTAGATAAACTGTGGCCACTGGGGGCTAAGTGTCTCCCTGTGTGAACTTTGAAGCCATTTGGTCATCCTCCAATTTTCGTGGTGTTTCTTGCAGCTGCACTGGGTGTTTTGTATTTGCTTCACAACATACAAGGATTTCAAATGGGTCACAGTGCTGGTGGGAGTCCTGTAAGGTGTGGTGGGTCAGGGTCTTCAGGAGAATGCACCAACCAGGCTTCTATCCCACATTGCTTGCTCCCTTGACCATAGCAACCTGATTCTGAACATTGCCCTGAAACCTGTCCATATAACCAGATGCCTTTTCATATAATTTTCTGCTGGCTGCACCAAATCAGTCACAAGCCATTTGGAAGCCAATGACACACCCACATGGCCACACCACAAATATATTTTCAGACAACTGCACACCACTGCTCTAGGCTCACTACTCAGCAGGCTCCAACTTACTGGCATCTCTGTTCTACACCATTGTCAAGAAATCCAGTCAATCAAGGCACTGTCTTGTACACTCATGAGCAGCAATAGGACATCCAATGGTTCTCCAGTGCCACCTGGTCATTGGGAATTTCAAAAATTTCATGGTATTTATCTATCCATTGTTCAAGAATGAAGTTGGAGGCACTTTGGGGTTTCCATTCATCCAAGAACCATGAAATGGTGAGGAAGCTCATTTCAATGAAAGCTCTGGAGATCTCTCACAGGCAAGGCTTCCCAAAGAGTGGTCAAAATGTCACATGCAGACAGGCCCATTGAGGTCTAAAATGTGAGGTCCATGTGTGTTTTGACTCTTAACTATAGCTGCCAAGTCTTTCAGAATAAAATCATGTGATATCCTGGCTGAGATTCTCGGTGCTCTGTGGAAAGCCACCCAGGGCCCAATCTCAGGTTTCAAGGGTGACTCTCATGCGTGTCCTCCTACAATCCCAACACAATTAATGGCAATACTTTTCTGAGGTCAGTTCCAGAACTCAGTCTCGAAGGAGAATCACACCAGAGTTCAAGCCCATGTGGACCCAGTCATCTCTTCCAACCGCCACACAAATGACCACAATTGAAACCAAAACTTTCCCACATGACCCTCATCTTCTTCCATATAGACACTCATCATAAACTCTTGCTGGAGGTTTCCATTAGGAGCGCAGCCCAAGACAATGTCCAAAATATGCACCCTTGCCCGTCATTTGCCTAAAGTGAGCGTGGCCTTGACACCCTTCCTGTAAACCAGGAGTGATCAAATAGGCCTGCCTTTAATACTGCTCTGCTTCTCCAATTTGAGGCCTACTGACTGTCAGGTATAGATTCTTTATGTGATTTGGCATCATGGGAGAACCCAAGCACTTGTGCAGGAGTTCAAAGAACTCATTTGACCCAGAGGATCCTATTCTCACTTGATGGAGGTCAGGAACCTAACAGAGGAAGGCAGGAAACTTCATGCACAATGACTGATATTTTTACCATTTTTGTTTTCAATACACACATGGGAACTTTCTTTATATCCATCAGGTGCTGAGAATCTAATACATAGCCTGACCCAGAGCCAAGCGGCTGATTCAGACACATCCCTTTCGAAAGCAATTAAGCAAAGCACCACAGGTGATGCCCATTCATTTGCATTTAAAAACTGTTTACTTCAGGCTTCAAAAAGGAGTGGCCTGAGGTAAGGACCTTCCTGACATTCAGGGCAACAGAAAAATAGGTAAGCAGAAGGCCCAAAACAGTGTTTCTCCACTGAGACTTTCCTGGTCACACTGATATCTGAGTTTCCTGAGATGCTCGCCATTCCATTCAGCTATGCAGTACATGGCCATGTCACAGAGCTTGGAGGTGTTACATATCTTGGACACAAAACCATGAGCCTATTCTGGGTAGTGGCCAAAATTTAGGAAGAAAACAGGAACTTAGGACGATAGTAGGGGTGGCCCATCCATAAGGCAACCTGCAGTCCAGTCATTAATTGGGTAGGATGAATGCTGGAAAACTTTCTTCTAGACAGGACATATCCATTGATGCATTCTCTTTTCTCATGTCTACAACCACGGACACAGTGAGATACACAGATATAGAAACACTCACCTTTTCAAACGACTTTTTAGAAACAGTCCACTCCAAACCAAACAAACCGCCTTTCCTACCTATTCTCAGAACATGAGACAAAACCACAAACTCACACCCACACCCACAAAGGCACTTCCTTCCCCCAATATGTCTGTGATTATCGGGAGTGTCCTCTGTCTGTGGACCATATTGTTACCCCGAACTGGCCTGCCCTGTCTCAGATCTGGTCTCCGTGGCCAAATCTGTGAAGTTGTCAGGAACCAGCGATGACCAACTACCTGCTTTCTTAGGAAAGGACCCTCTTCATCGCTGTCCTGGCATTTGGCCATTCTCACATCAGTAGGTACCAAAAAAAAGACTCTCTGCCCTTGGTAAAACCAAACATGTGATCCCACTGGGACTGTGACTGGGACTGGCTCTGGATGCCTGGCTTCCTTGATCCCAAGTTCAGAGAGTTCCATCACCAAGTAAGTTAGGTGAAGTCACTTTCTTCATGAAATGAATGAGGTCACTGCCTTGGCAACCACTTTGCCCTAGCAGTTGCTGCCAAGGGTCCCATGAGATGGAGGCTGTTCCTACTTTCTGTGACACTGTCACAAGTTAGAATGGTATATCAACCATATGCACCGGGGAACTTCTCTCCATACAGGCATGCTTTGGTCCATCTTCTCTACATTAAGAAGAGAGAGGCTGATTCAGACACATCCTTTCATCCTGTCCAGGTTCTTTACCATGTCAGAAGACTTTTGCTCTCTTTGGTACTACATAGCTGCCTACAACTTCTCCAAGGATCATTTCTGCATTGACCTTTGAGGTTCTCAGCAGGTGGAAGATCCCCTACATTCCTGTATTGTAAGACCAATTCTGTCCCTGCTCCTCTGTAAAGTTAGATTGAGGGAACAGCGTATGGTTAGGGTTAATAACAGGTTCGATTTCGGTTAGGAATCATTCTGCGGGATGAATAATGTTATTGGGAACCTGCGATATTTAAAAGAATATAAAGGTGAAATATAAGTTTGAAAACCCAAATCTATGTAAGTTTTGAAGCCCAGAAGTGTATTGGGCCCTTGGGTAGGATACTTAGCTTTGAATTATGTTCTGCACAGATGTCTCTGATTAATCGCTATACAATGGCATAGGACCTTTACCTTGGATGATTGAATGTTGAAGAGAACATGCAGTCAAAAAGGGATAATCGGTAGGATTAGGAAGATAGTCAGAAGGTTTAGAAAGAAGAGTGAGTATAGGATTTGGACCAAAAGTTTTTTAGCAATAGGGTTTCGGGTAGAGAGTGAATGTAAATGTCAGCACATGTGAAGAGTCATTCACAATGATGAACTGGGGAAAATATGTATGAAAGTAAATATCAATTGAGACAAAAGGAAACCAGGCAAAGTATAATGTGAGTTATAGGATTAGACATTTTCAACAGGGTTGAGGTTGAATATATAATCTTAGCAAGAAACAAATATGTAGTCACAAATTGGATTGACATTTGAGAGCATTAGGCAACCTGGACATGGATGTTATTACTAATCCATGCTCACTTTCCATTTAGGCTTTGGTACAATCATAAGTGTGACCTTTGCATTTTGTGTCCATAATATTACTGTGATAAAATATATATGTAGATCAGGTGACATGAGTATATGTTCCACCATTTCTGGGAGCAATATTTTGAAGACGTATAAATTAGTATTGGGGGTACAAAGAGGTGTACCCTGTTTCTATGAATATACAGATAATGCATGAATAGAACATACTCTGAATAAAACATATACTCATTCCACTATAAATAATGAATTGAATTGATATCTGAAAATATACAGGAAATCAAATATTGATATACAGACATTCATTACAACCAGTTATACATCAATGATAATATTAGTATTAGGATTTTCATGAAGAGTGTGTGAGTTTCGCTTCAAAATTGATTTTGGAAATCGAAAATAATGTGTTTGGAAAGAAGTCTCATGAAAAGACCAGTAAAGCAACATGGAGGAATACATGTTTTCAGAAGCAGGAAGTGATTGAAAGTGAAACAAATTCCTATATATTTTTGAAATTTTGGATGAAATATATATACTATGATGTGCATAAACTGAAGAAATAATAATGTCCCATTGTTGAATAAATATGAATGTCAAAATATATATCATGTCCCATAGGAATCTGCTTGCGTTGATGTTAAACTGGGTCAGTTACTGTAGAAATATTAGGATTTGTATACACCATTCACTGAAGTTAGTTGTCAGTAATAGGAAACAAATATGAATTTCAGGTGGATGAATATTTTAGAAAATAATCTTGTGAAAAGTTGATTATAAATCCACATAAATGAATATGAATGAATTTAGGGAGTGTATAATAAGTCACATATATTACATATTTTGAAAAATCTGGAGAGTATATATATATATATATATATATATATATATATATATATATATATATACAGAGAGAGAGAGAGACATTAAAAACTAGCAATATATATGCCAATCAAAATTCATCATGAAATATATATCATACACAGATCCAAAAATATTCATTATACTGAACATGGATTTATGTATAATGTTGTTCAACTAGAAAGTTCACCCATAGTTTGAAATTTCAGTTCCAACAGCATTTACGAGGAGTGATCTCTTCTCACAATTTGTATCTGCCAAGTCAAACACCTCACAAGAATATACGTGTGGTACCAGGTAGAAATCTATATGTGCATATAAAAATACATGTGCTTAATAGGCTACAGAGAAAGGGAGAAAGGAATTCACATATTTGTTAACTTTAAAAACTCATGGAGAACTATTTCAAAAAAAAATTTGCAAGATTTATAACTCCTACCCTATATTATGCAAAAGGCAAGTCCTAGTATACACCTTGCCTCCACTGAACTGCTTGTACTTCTTTTCTGTTTTTTGTTATTTTTCTCCATCACATTAGGATTAGTAGTCAGAGTCTAGTTGGGAATTGGTTAGGGTCAGAGATTCAGTGTTTTGAAGGGAAATTGAAAAATGTATCCAATGCCTATGCAAATATGTGCTACCCAAAATCTTCCCACTCTCATCCAGAACAATGCCTTGACATTATCTTTTACCAAAGTAAGACACAGTTAGAGGAGAAGAGTTAGAAAATCTGTGAATACATATCTGGAATGGAATATGCTCAGGAGTTCACAACCTTGGAGGTGGTAGCAGAGTTCAAAAAAGTAAGGCAAAAGGTAAACACTCCTCAAACATGGAGCTCTGCTGGCCGAAAGAATTCTTGAGAAACTGCCTCTGAGGTTGGTCACTTGAAATATATGTTGTTTTCAGGAGATTTAGTTCTTTTGTAGAGAGACCATCAAAGCTGGTTCTGCATATATGTGACCTGTAAGACATGGTTTCTTATTTTTCATTGAACATGTGGCAGCAGTGCTGAATTCTTTTTTTGTAGCTAAACTGTGGACACTGGGGCTAAGTTTCTCCCTGTGTTAACTGGGAAGACATTTGTTCATCCTCCACTTTTAGTGGTGTTTCTTGCTGCTGCATTGGGAGTTTGGTATTTGCTTCACGAAATAAAGGAGTTCAATTGGGACACATTGCTGGAGGGAGTTTAGTCACGTGTGGTGGGTGGGGGTTTGCAGGAGAATGCAATAACCAGGCTTCTATCCCACATAGCTTGCCCCCTTGATCATAGCAACCTGATTCTGAACATTTCCCTGAAACCTCTCCATATAACAAGATGCCTTTACCTATTGGGTCTGTTGGCTGTAACCATATCAGTCACAAGCCATTTGGAAGCCAATGGCAGATCCACGTGGCCCCACCACAGATGTTTTGTCACACATCTGTCCACCACTGCTCTAGGCCCACTAATCATCAGGCGACAACTAACTGGCATCTCTGTTCTTCACCATTTTCATGAAACCCTGTCAATCAAGGCTCTGTCTGGTATACTATGATCAGCATCAGGACATCCAAAGGTTTTCCAGTGCCACCTCGTCATGGAAATTTCAAAAATTTCATGGTATTTATCTAGCCATTATTCAAGGAAGAAGTTGTAGTCACTGTGGGTTTCAATTCATTCAGGAACCATTAAATGTTAAGGAAGCTCATTTCAATAAAAGCTCTGGAGAACAATCACAGTCAAGGCATCCCAAATAGTGGCCAAAAGGTCACATGAAGCCAGGACCATTGAGGTCTACAATGTGAGGTCCATGTGTGTTTTGACTCTCAACTATGGCTGCCAAGTTTTTCAGAATAAAATCATGTGATATCCTGGCTGAGATTCTCAGTGTTCTGTGGAAAGCCACCCATGGCCTAGATCTCAGTTTCAAAGGGCGACTCTCATGCGTGGCCTCATAACAACCCCACACAATCCATGGCAATACTTCTCTGAGGTCAGTTCTACAACTCAGTCTCTAAGGAGTATTACACCAGAGTACAAGCCGAGGTGGACCCAGTCATCCCTTCCAACTGCCACACAAATGACCAAAATTAAAACCAAAACATTCCCACATGGCCCTCATCTTCTTCCACATAGACCCTCATTATAACCTCTGGCTGGAAATTTCCATGAGGGGTACAGTGCAAGAGAGTGTCCAAAATAAGCTCCCTTGGCCCTCATTTGCCTAAAGTCAGGGTGGCCTGGACACCATACCTGTGAACCAGGAGTGATCAAATAGGCCTGCCATTACAACTGCTCTGCTTCTCCAATTTGAGGCCTACTGACTGTTGGGTTTAGATTCTTTATGTGAAGTGGAATCATGAGAAAACCCACGCACCTCTGCATGGCTTTGAAAAACTCATTTGACCCAAAGGATCCCTATACTCACTTGATGATTGTCTGCAACCTAATAGAGGAAGGAGAGAGACATCATCTACAATGACTGAATTTTGCCATTTTGGTTTTGGATGCACACATGGGATCTTTCTTTATATCCATCAGGTGCTGAGAATCTAAGCCACAGCCTCACACAGGGCCAAGAGGCTGATTCAGACACATCCCTTTCAAAGCAATTAAGCAAAGAGCCACAGGTGATGCCCAATCATTTCCATATGAAAACTGTTTTTTTCATGCTTCACAAAGGGGTGGCCTGAGGCAAAGACCTTCCTGTCATTCAGTGAAACAGAAAAATAGGTAAGCAAAAGGCACAAAACATGGTTTCTCCACTGAGACTTACCTGGTCACACTGATATCTGAGTTTTCTAAGATGCTCGCCATTACCTTCAGCTATTCAGTACATGGCCATGTGACAGAGCTTGGGGTGGTACCTATCTTGGACACAAAACCATCAGACTATTCTGCAGATTGGTCAGAATTCAGGAAGAAATCTGAAACTTAGGAAGATATTAGGTGTTGCCCATCGATAAGGCAACCTGCAGTGCAGTCATAAATTGGGCAGGATGAATGCTGGGAAGCTTTCTACTAGACAGGACACATTCATTGATGCATTCTCTTTTCTAATGTCAACAACCACGGACACAGTGTTATACACAGACATAGAAACACTTGCCTTGTCAAACGACTATCTAGAAACAGTCCACTGCAAACCAGACATACCAGCTTTTCTACCTATTCTAAGAAAATGAGACAAAACCACAAACTCACACCCACAAACACAAAGGCACCTCCTTCTCCAAGTAAGTCTGTGAATATCCAGAGTGTCCTCTGACTGGCGGGCCCTACTATGTTCCCCCGAAATGGCCTGTACTGTGTCAGATCTGGTCTCCTTGGCCAACTCTGTGAAGTTGTTAGGAGCCAGGGGTGAGCCACTACCTAGTTACTAAGGAAAGGCCCGTCTTCAGAGCTCTCCTGGCATTTGGCCATCCTCACATCAGTAGGTACCAAAAAAGACAGAATCTGTCATTAGTAAAACTAAACAAGTGAGCCCACTGGGACTGGGACTGGGACTGGCTCTGGATGCCTGGCTTCCTGGATCCCAAGTTCAGAGAGTTCCATCACCAAAGAAGTAAGGTAGGTCACTTCCTTCAGGAACTGAATAGGTCAATGCCTTGGCAAACACTTTGTCCTAATAGTTGCTTCCAAGGGTCCCATGAGATGGAGGCTGCCCCTACTTCCTGTGACACTGTCACAAGTTAGAATGGCATATCAACCATAGACACACGGGAACAGCTCTCCACACAGACCTTGTTTGGTCCATCTTCTCTACATTAAGAAGAAAGTGGCTGATTCAGACACACCCCTTCATCCTGACAAGGTTGTTTGCCATGGAAGATGACTTTTGCTCTCTCAGGTCCTTCATAGCTGCCTACCTCTTTTCCAGGGATCATGTCTGCATGGACCTTTGATTTCTCAGCAGGTGGAAGATCCCCTACATTCCTGTATTGTAAGACCAACTCTGTCCCTGCTCTTCTGTAAAGTTAGATTGAGGGAACATTGTATGTTTAGGGTCAATAACATGTTGGATTTAGTTTAGGAATCATCCTGCAGAATGAATAATCGTATTTGAAACTGCGATATTTACCAGAATATATATGTGAAATATAAGTGTGAAACCAGAAATCTAGGTAACATTTGAAGCCCAGAAGGGCATTGGACCCTTGATTGTGATACTTAGCATTGAATTGCATTCTGCACAGAGGTCTCAGATAGATCAATATACAATGGCATAAGACCTTGTACCTTGCTTGATTGAATGTAGAAGAGAACAACCAGTCAAAAAAGGATAGTCGGTCGGATTAGGAAGATATTCGGTAGGTTTACAAAAAGAATGAGTATAGGATTAGGATCAAAAGCTTATTAGCAATAGGTTATCGATTAGAGTGTGAATGTAAATGTCAGCACATGTGAAGAGTCAGTCACAATGATGAACTGGGGAAAATATGTAGGAAACAGAAATAGAGCCATAATGAAATCAGGCAATGTATAAAGTGAGGGATAGGATTAGACATTTTGAGTAGGGTTGAGTTTGAATATATAATCTTAAGAAGAAACAAATATGTAGTCACCAATAGGATTGACATTTGACAGCATTAGGCAACATGGACATGGATGTTTTTAGTAATCCATGTTTACTTTCCTTTTAGGCTTTGGTACAAACATAAGTGTGACCTTTGCATTTTGTGTTCCGAATATTTCTGTGATTAAATGTATAAGTAGATCAGGTGACATGAGTATTTCTTCCACCATTTCATTGAGCAATATTTTGAAGACGTATAAATTAGTATTGGGGGTATAAAGAAGTGTACACTGCGTCTATGAATATAGAGATAATGCATGAATAGACCATTCTGTGAATAAATAATATAACTCTTTTCACTTTAAATAATGGATTGAATTTTTATCTGAAAATATATAAGAAATCCTATATTGGTATGCAATCATTAATTCCAACCAGTTATACATCTAATGGTAATATCAGAGTTATAATTTATCATAAAGTTTATGTGAGTTTTGCTTCAAAAGTGATTATGGAAATTGAAAGTCATGTGTATTGAAAGAAGTCTCATGAAAAGACCTGTCAAGAAACATGGAAGAATACATGTGTCCTGAAGCAGGAAGTGATTGAAAGTGAAGCAAATTCCTATAAATTTGCGAACTTGTGGGGAAATCTTAAGAGCCCCTCCCAGCTCTCCCTTGAGCGCATATCCAGACCGAGGGAATTAGGAGTGGCACGGGACTCGTGGTGCAGACCTCCAGGCCACCGCTCCCACCAGTGCTGAAAACTGAAGTCTCTTGCTCCAGCTTCCGGGGGCATGGCTTCTGGAGTGCAAGCAAATTCGCTGGGGGTTCTCAGGCCTAAGCTCTAAAAACTTAGGGTCTGAGGGAGACAAACAGGGAGATTGTGCCCAGGCGTTCATGAAAACAGGGCTCCTAGGAGCAGCAGACCTGGCATGTAGCCAGTATTGTGGTGAGCGTCACAGGTGAGTGGGGCCTGGCTTGAGGAAACACAAAAGAAGGCCCTAGGCACTCAGGATTGGACACCCACCCAGTGTGGGAGGAATAGCTGCTGCACAGTGATTGGTTCCCACCTATTGAAAGGAGAAGCTTGGCCCAGTGGGCACAGCTCTACCTAATGGAAAAAAAAAGTTTATTGCAATCTATGACTGCATTTATTATTATTATTATTATATTAGTTTGTTTTTTTTGTTTCTGTTTTTTTTTGTTTTCTTTTATTTTCATTTTTTTGTTGCTGTTCTTTAACTTTTTTAAAATGTTTTTAATTTTTTTTAATTTTTTCTTTTGTTATTATTATTTTTTAAAATTTTAATTTTATATTATCATAATCATTTTTTTAAAAAATCATTTTCTTTCTTTATTTTCTATTTTTTCTATTGTCTTTTCATTTCTTTTCAATTTTCTTATTTCCCATTCCTTGCATTCTACCTGCCTACTCTCATTCTCTTTAGTGACTTTTTCCCTTCCCTTCTAAAATCTTTCCTCCCAAGCATCAAATAAATTTATAAGAGTAAACAGTAACTAAGCAGTCAAACAGAACAAGAAGTAACATGAGCAGCATAAACAAGCAAGGAAGAAAAGGAGTACAAACCACGAAGGACACCCTAAATATTCAGGAGGACCTAGAGTCATCAGAAAAATGGTCATATAAAGAACTCAAGGAATACCTTAGACAGATGGAATGGAAACTTAAAGAGGATACGAGACAGAAAATCCAAACAGTAAAAGAAAACATTGAAAATGAATTACATAAACAGATAAAAGAAAAAGTTAAGCATCTTTATCAGAGGATAGAGATTATAAAAAAATCAAACAATAATTCTAGAAATGAAGCAAATGATAAACCAAATTAAGAACTCCATTGAGAGTATCACTAACAGAGTGGAGCAAGTAAAAGCCAAAAGGTCAGATAATGAAGACAAAATATATCATCTTGAAATGAGTCCAGCCAACTCAGAAAGGCTGGCAAAAAAAATCACAAGAAAAACATACAAGAGATTTGGGATAACATAAAAAAAAAAACACACTTACGAGTCATCAGTATAGAGGAAGGTACAGAGACTCAAACCAAGGGAATGAGAAAACTGCTGAATGAAATAATTACAGAAAACTTTCCAGAAATAAAAAAGGAAATGGATATACAAATTGTAGATGCATACAGGACAAGAGCACACAAAATCACAGTAGACCAATGCCAAGACACATTGTTATGAAGATATCCAATATACAGAACAAAGAGAAAATAATAAATCTACAAGAGAATGGAGGCAGAATACATTCAGTGGTAAACAAATAAGGTTAACAATGGATATTTCATCACAGACGCTGAAAGCGAGAAGATCCTGGAAAAATGTATATCAAACACTGAAAGACAATGGATGCCAACCAAGAATTATGTATCCAGCATAATTAACCATCAGGTCCAACAACGAAATAAGAATCTTTAGTGATAAACAAAAGCTAAAAGAATTTGAAGCCAGAAAACAAGCATTGCAAAGCGTCTTGAGCAAAACACTACACAAGAAAGAAATGAAAAACAACAACCAAAACCATCAGTGGGAAGTACCTTGGTAATGACACAGGCAGGGTGAAAGCTTGTCATGGAGAAACAAACTAAATTAAAAAAAATATGAATAATCAAACATGGCTGGCATACAAACCATACATCAATAGTAACTCTGAATGTAAATGGCTTAAAGTCTCCAATAAAGCGACATAGGCTGGTAACTTGGACTAAATAAACAAATCCAACAATATGTTGCCTCCAGGAGACACATCTGAAATGCAAAGACACACAGGCTGAAGGTGAAAGGTTGGGAGAAAATACACCATGCACACTTATCCTCATAAACAAGCATGGGTGGACATCCTCATATCGAATAAAATCGACTTCAAGACTAAGTTAATCAAAAGGGATAAGGAAGGACATTATATACTGTTATAAGGAACCATTCACTAACAAGACATAACAATTATCAATATTTATGCACTAAATAATGGTGCTACGTTGTTCATGAAACAAATTCTCCTCAAGCTCCAGAATGAAATAGACCACAACACAATAATTATGGGTGACTTCAACACACATCTATCATCATTGGACAGATCCTTCAAACAAAAGTTGAATAAAGAAATTATAGAACTCAATATCACAATCAATTACCTACATGTAACTAACATATATAGAATATATCAACCATCATCAAGTGGATATACTTTTTTTCTCAGCAGCACATGGATCCTTCTCAAAAATAGACAATATATGATGCCATAGGGCAACCCTCAGTAAATATAAAGGTGTGGAGATAATACCATGCATTTAATCTGATCATAATGGAATGAAACTGGAAATCAATGATAAAAGAAGGAAGGAAAAATCCTACATCACATGGAAAATGAACAATATGTTACTGAATGATCAGTGGGTTAGAGAAGATATAAAGGAGTTAATCAAGAAATTCTTAGAGATACATGAAAACACAGACGCAACATATCGGAATCTATGGGACACAATGAAAGCAGTTTTAAGAGGGAAATTCATTGCCTGGAGGTCATTCCTGAAAAAAAGTAAAACCGAACAAATAAATGAGCTCACACTGTAACTCAAAGCCCTAGAAAAGGAAGAGCAAAACCACAGAAAATGTAGCAGAAGGCAAGAAATAATTAAAATCAGAGCAGAAATCAACGAAATTGAAACAAAAGAAACTATTGAAAAAATTAACAAAACTAAAAGGTGGTTCTTCGAAAAAATATATATGTTTGACAGACCCTTAGCCATGCTAATGAAGAGAAGAAGAGAGAGAACTCAAATTACTAACATATGGGATGAAAAAGGCTATATTACAATAGATGCTTCCGAAATAGAGAAGACAATTAGAAATTATTTGGAAAACCTATATTCCAATAAAATAGAATATAGTGAAGACATCAACAAATTTCTTAAGTCATATGATTTGCCCAGACTGAGTCAGGAGGATACACAAAATTTAAACAGACCAATGTCAATGGATGAAACAGAAGAAGCAATCAAAAGACTACCAACCAAGAAAAGCCCAGGAACGGATGGCTATACAGCGGAGTTTTACAAAACATTTAAAGAAGATTTAATACCAATACTTTTCAAGTTATTTCAGAATAGAGAAAAAGAGGGAGCTCTGCCAAATTCATTCTATGAGGCCAACATCACGCTGATTCCGAAATCAGAAAAAGACACCTCAAAGAAAGAAAACTACAGACCAATATATCTGATGAACCTACATGCAAAAATCCTCAATAAAATTCTGGCGAATCGAATACAAAGGCACATCAAATAATTAGAAATTATTTTGAAAATCATTATTCCAATAAAATAGAAAATAGTGAAGACATCGATAAATTTCTTAAGTCATATGATTTGCCCAAACTGAGTCAGGAGGATACACACAATTTAAACCGACCAATATCAATGGATGAAATAGAAGAAGCAATCAAAAGACTCCAAACCAAGAAAAGCCCAGGAACGGATGGCTATACAGCGGAGTTTTACAAAACCTTTGAAGAAGAATTTATACCAATACTTTTCAAGTTATTTCAGGAAATAGAAAAAGAGGGAGCTCTGCCAAATTCATTTTATGAGTCCAACATCACCCTAATTCCAAAACCAGAAAAAGACAACTCAAAGAAAGAGAACTACAGACCAATATATCTGATTAACCTAGATGCAAAAATCCTCAATAAATATCTGCCTAATCGAATACGAAGGCACATCAAAAAAATTTTTCACCAGGATCAAGTAGGATTCATCCCTGGGATGCAACGATGGTTCAATATACGAAAATCAATAAATGTTATTCATCACATCAATAGACTTAAAGATAAGAACCATATGATCATCTGGATAGACGCAGAAAGCATTTGACCAAGTACAGCATCTCTTTATGTTCAAAACATTAGAAAAATAGGGATAACAGGAACTAACCTCGACATTTTAAAAGCTATCTATGCTAAGTCTCAGGCTAGCATCATTATGAATGGAGAAAAATTGAAGGCATTCCCTCTAAAATCTGGAACAAGACAGGGATGCCCTCTGTCACCAGTTCTATTCAATATAATTCTCGAAACACTGGCCAGAGCAATTAGACAGACGAAAGAAATCAAAGGCATAAAAATAGGAAAATAAGAACATAAATTATCACTATTTCCTGGTGACATGATTCTATACATAGAAAACCCAATGGGGTCTACAAAAAAATCTACTAGAACTAATAAATGAATTCAGCAAAGTGGCAGGATATACAATCAAAACGCATAAATCAAAGGCATTTCTGTATATCAGCGACAAAACTTCTGAAACAGAAATGAGGAAAAACACTCCATTCACAATATCGTCAAAAAAATTAAATACTTGAAAATCAACCTAACAAAAAAGGTGAAAGACTTATACAATGAAAACTACAGAACCCTAAAAAGGGAAGTAGAAGAAGATCTTAGAAGATGGAAAAATATACCCTGTTCCTGGATAGGCAGAACTAACATCATCAAAATGGCGAAATTACCAAAAGTTTTCTATAGGTTTAATGCAATGCCAATCAAAATCCCAAAGGCATTTCTTGTAGAAATAGATAAAGCAATCATGGAATTCATATGGAAAAATATAAGACCCAGAATAGCAAAAGCAATTCTAGCAGGAAGTGTGAATCAGGCGATATAGTGATACCAGACTTAAAACTATACTACAGAGCAATAGTAACAAAAACAGCATGGCACTGGTACCAAAACAGGCGGGTTGACCAATGGGTACAGAATAGAGGACACAAAGACTAATTCACAAAGCTACAACTATGCTATATTTGATAAAGGAGCTAAAAGCATGCAATTGAGGAAATATAGCATCTTCAACAAATGTTTTTGTATAAAATGGAAATCCATATGCAACAAAATGAAACCGAATCCCCTCCTCTTGCCAAGCACAAAAGTTAACTCAAAGTGGATAAAGGAGCTAGATATCAAATAAGAGACTCTGCATCTGATAGAAGAATAAGTTGGCTCTGATCTACATAATGTGGGGTCGGGCTCCAAATTCCTTAACAGGACACCCATAGCAGAAGAGTTAATAACAACAATCATCAAATGGGACTTACTTAAACTGAAAAGTTTTTTTTCTCAGCAGGAAAAAAAATGAGAGAGGTAAATAGGGAGCCTAAATCATGGGAACAAATTTTTACTCCTCACACTTCAGATAGAGCCCTAATATCCAGAGTATACCAAGAACTCAAAAAATTAGACAATAAGATGATAAATAACCCAATCAAAAAATGGGCCATGGACCTGAACCAACACTTCTCAGTGGAGGACATACAATCAATCAGTAAGTACATGAAAAAATGCTCACCATCTCTAGCAGTCAGAGAAATGCAAATTAAAACCACCCTAAGATACCATCCTACTCTAGTAAGATTGGCAGCCATTATGAGGTCAAACAACAAAAAGTGCTGGCGAGGATGTGGAGAATAGGGTACTCTTATACATTGCTGGTGGGACTGCAAACTTTTGTGGCAAATTTGAAAAGCAGTATGGAGATTCCTGGGAAAGCTGGGAATGGAACCACCATTTGACCCAGCTATTGCCCTTCTCAGACTATTCCCTGAAGACCTTAAAAGAGCATATTACAGGGATACTGCCACATCGATGTTCATAGCAGCACAATTCAAAATTGCTAGACTGTGGAACCAACCCAGATGCCCTTCAGTAGATGAATGGATAAAAAAAAATGTGGTATTTATACACCATTGAGTATTATGCATCATTAAAAAATGACAAAATCATTGAATTTGCAGGGAAATGGATGGCACTAGAGCAGATTATGCTTAGTGAAGCTAGCCAAACCCTAAAAAACAAATAAAAATGTCTTCTTTGATATAATGAGAGCAACTAACAACAGAGCAGGGAGGAAGAGCAGGAAGAAAAGATCAACATTAAACAGAGACATGAGGTGGGGGGCGGAAAGAGAGAGATAAAGGAAATTGCATGGTAATGGAGGGAGACCCTCATTGTTACACAAAATTACATATAAGAGGTTGTGAGGGGAATGGGAAAATAAACAAAGATATAAATGTATTACAGTAGATGGGGTAGAGAGGGAAGATGGGAGGGGAGCAGGGATAGTAGAGGATAGAAAATGTAGCAGAATACAACAGTTACTAATAGGGCATTATAAAAATGCAGATGTGTAACAGATATGATTCTGCAATCCGTACTTGGGATAAAAATGGGAGTTCATAACCCACTTGAATCTAATGTATGAAATATAATATGTCAAGAGCTTTGTAATGTTTTGAACACCCAATTAAAAAACTAAAATAATAATATGAAATAAAATAATAAAAAAAAAACACATGGAGAAATATTTCACTGTCATCCAGAACAATGCCTTGACATTACCCTCGCCCCAAGTAATTCATCATTACAGGAGAAGAGTTCAAAAATCTGGGAATACATAGCTGGAATTTAATATGCTCAAAAGTTCACAACCTTGGAGGTGGTAGAGTAGTTTACTAAAGTAAGGGACAGGGTAAACACTCCACAAATATGGAGCTCTGCTGGCCTAAAGACTTCTTCAGAAACTGCCTCTGAGGTTGGGCACTTGAAATATATGTTGTTGTCAGGAGGTTTAGATTCCTTTGTAATGAGAGCATCAAAGCTGGGTCTGCATCTATGTGACCTGGAGGACATGGTTTCTTATGTTCCAATGAACATGAGTCAGCAGTGCTGAATTCAATGTTTGTAGGTAAACTGTGGTCACTGGGGGCTAAGTGTCTCCCCGTGTGGACTGTGAAGCCATTTGGTCATCCTCCACATTTTGTGGTGTTAATTGCTGCTGCACTGGTAGTTTGGTATTTTCTTCACAAAATACAAGGAGTCCAACTGGGACAAAGTGTTGGAGGGAGTTTCTCAAGTGTGGTGGGTCAGGGTCTGCAGGAGAATGCACCCACCAAGGTTCTATTCCAAATAGCTTGCCTCTTGACCATAGCAACGTGATTCTGAACATTTCCCTGAAACCTCTCCAAATAAAAATACGCCTTTACATATAAGGGTCTGCTTGCTGCACCATGTCAGTCACAAGCAATTTGGAAGCCAAAGGAAGATCCACATGGCCCCACCACAGATGATTTATCACACACCTGCCGACTGCAGCTCTATGCCCACTACTCAGCAGGCTCCAAATTACTGGCATCTCTGCTCTACACCATTTTCTTGAAACCCAGTCCATCAGGCACTGTCTAGTATACTCATAGTCAGCAACAGGATATCCAAAGTTTCTCCAGTGCCACCTGGTCATGGAAATTTTAAAAAAAAATTCACCGTATTTATCTAGCCATTTTTCAAGGATGAAGTTGAAGGCACTGTGGGTTTCACTTCATTCAGGAACCATTAAATGGTGAGGATGCTCATTTCAATGAAAGCTCTGGAGAACTCTCATAAGCAAGGCTTCCCAAAGAGTGGCCAATGATCACATGAAGCTAGGCGCATTGAGGTCTACAATGTGAGGTCCATGTGTGTTTTGACTCTCAACTATGGCTGCAAGCCTTTCAGAATAAAATTATGTGATACCCTGGCTAAGATTCCCAGTGCTCTGTGCAAAGCCAACCTGGGCCTAGATCTCAGTTTCCAAGGGCAAATCTCATGCGTGGCCTCCTAAAATCCCAACACAATTCATGGCAATACTTCTCTGAGGTCAGTACCACAACTCAGTATCTAAGGGGAATCACACCAGAGTTCCAGCCCAGGTGGACCCAGTCGTCACTTCCAACCGCCACCCAAATGACCACAATTAAAACCAAAACACTCCCACATGACCCACATCTTCTTCCATATAGACACTCATCATAACTTCTGGCTGGAGGTTTCCATAAGGGGCTCCGCCCAAGCCAGTGTCAAAAATAAGCTCCCTTGCCCCTTAATTTGACTAAACTCAGGGTGGCCTGTACACCCTTCCTGTGAACCAGATGTGATCAAATAGGCCTGCCATTAATACTGCTCCGCTTCTCCAATTTGAGGACTACTGACTGTGGGTTTTAGATTCTTTATGTGAACTGGAGTCATGATAAAACCCAAGCAGCTATGGGATAGAATCTGCAGGGCGTTGAGGAACTCATTTGACACAAAGGATCCCTATTCTCACTTGATGGAGGTCACAAACCTTACAGAGGAAGACGAGACACTTCATCCACAATGACTGCTCTTTTTGCGACTTTGGTTTTGGATGTACACATGGAATCTTTCTTTAGATCCATCAGGTGATGAGAAACTAAGCAACAGCCTCACACAGGGCCAATGGTCTGAATGAGACACATCTTTTTCAAAGCAATTAAGCAAAGAGCCAAAGGTGATCCATTCATTTCCATTTGAAAACTGTTTTCTTCAGGCTTCACAAAGGGGTGGCCAAAGGCAAAGACCTTCCTGACATTCAGGGCAACAGAACAATAGGTAACCAAAAGGCCCAAAGCAGGGTTTCTCCACTGAGACTTTAATGGTCACAGTGATTTCTGAGTTTTCTGCGATTCTCGCCATTCCCTTCAGCTATCCAGCACATGGCCATGTCACAGAGCTTGGAGGTGGTATATATCTTGCACAAAAACCATGAGCCTATTCTGGAGAGTGGCCAGAATTCAGGAAGAAAAGTGGAACTTAGGAAGATAGCAGGTGTAGCCAATTGATAAGGCAAGCCGCAGTCCATTCATAAATTGTGCAGGATGAATTCTGGGAAGCTTTCTACTAAACAGGACACATCCATTGATCCAATATCTTTTCTAATGTCTACAACCATGGATAACAGTGGGATACACAGACATAGAAACACTCGCCTTGCCAAACGACTTACTAGAAACAGTTCACTCCAAACCACACAAACTGCCTTCCTTGCCTATTCTCAGAACATGAGACAAAACCACAAACCTACAACCAAACCTACAAAGGCACCTCCTTCTGCCAAGTAGGTCTTTGACTATCTGGAGTGTCCTCTGACTTTTGGGCCATACTATGTTCCCCCGAAATGGCCACTCCTGTCTCAGATTTGGACTCCATGGCCAACTCTATGAAATTGTCAGGAGCCAGCTGTGAGCCACTACCTGCTTTCTCAGGAAAGGCCCCTCTTCAGAGATTTCCTGCCGTTTGGCCATCCTCACATTAGTAGGTACCAAGAGAGTCTGACTCTGTCCTTGGTAAATCCAAACAAATGAGACCACTCGGACTGGAACTGGCCCTGGCTTTTGTGCCTGAATTCCTGGATCCCAAGATCAGAGAGTTCCATCACCAAGAAAGTGAGGTGAGGTCACTTCTTTCAGGAACTAAAAAATCTGTGGAAAGCAACCCTGGGCCTAGATCTCAGTTCCAAGGGTGACTCTTATGCGTGGCCTCCTAAAATCCCAACAAAATTCAATGCAATACTTCTCTAAGGTCAGTTCCACAACTCAGTCTCTAAGGGGAATCACACCAGAGTTCAAGCCCAGGTGGACCCAGTCATTTCTTCCAACCGCCACACAAATGACCAAAATTAAAACGAAAACACTCCCACATGGCCCTAATCTTCTTACATATTGTCATTCATCGTAATGTCTGGCTGAAGATTTTCATGAGGGGCGAAGCCCAAGAAAGTGTCCAAAATAAGCTCACTTGGCCCTCATTTGCCTAAAGTCAGGTTGGCCTGGACACCCTTCCTGTGAACCAGGAGTGATCAAATAAGCCTGTCATTAATAATGCTCTGTTTCTCCAATGTGAGGCCTACTGATTTTCAGGTATAGATTCTTTGTGATTTGGAGTCATGCGAAACCCCAAGCACCTCTGCAGGGCTTTGAGGAACTCATTTGACCCAAAGAATCCATTTTCTCACTTGACGGAGGTCAGGAACCTAACAGAGGAAGGCAAGAGACTTCATCCACAATGACTGATCTTTTTGCCATTATGGTTTTTTATGCACACATGGGATTATTCTTTAGATCCATCAGGTGCTGAGAATGTAAGTCACAGCCACACACAAGGCCAATAGGCTAATTCAGCCACATCCCTTTCCAAAGCAATTAAACAAAGAGCCACAGGTGATGCCCAATCATTTCCAGTTGAAAATTGTTTTCTTCAGGCTTCACAAAAGGGTGGCCTGAGACAAAGTCTTTCCTGACATTCAGTGCAACAGAACAATAGGTAAGCAAAAGGCCCAAAGCAGGGTTTTTCCACTGAGACATTCCTGTTCACACTGATATCTGAGTTCTCTGAAAGGCTGGCCATTCTCTTCAGCTATCCAGTACATGGCCATGTCACAGAGCTTGGAGTGGTACATATCTTGGACACAAAACCATGAGCCTATTCTGGAGAGTGGCCAGAATTCAGGAAGAAAACAGGAACTTAGGAAGATAGAAGGTATTGCCTCTCGATAAGACAAGCTGCAGTCCATTCATAAATTGGGCAGAATGAATTATGGGAAGATTTATACTAGACTGGAGGCATTCATTAATGCATTCTCTTTTCTAATGTCTACAACAACGGACACAGTGGGATACACAGACATAGAAACACTCGCCTGGTCAAACGACTTACTAAAAACAATCCACTCCAAACCAAACAAACCAACTTTCCTACCTATTCTCAGGACATGGCCTGACCTCTCTCAGATCTGGTTTCCTTGGCCAACTCTGTGAAGTTGTCAAGAAAAAGGAGTGAGCCACTACCTGCTTCTTCTGGAAAGGTCCCTCTTCAGAGCTCTCCTGGCATTTTTCCATCCTCACATCAGTAGGTACCAAGAAAGACTGACTCTGTCCTTGGTAAATCCAAACAAGTGAGCCCACTGGAACTGGGGCTGCCTCGGGGTGCCTGGATTCTTGGATACAAAAGTTCAGAGAGTTCCATCACCAAGGAAATGAGGTATGTCACTTTCTTTGGAACTGAATGAGGTCACTGCCTTGGCGACCACTTTGTCCTAACAGTTGCTTCCAAGTGTCCCATGAGATGGAGGCTGCCCCTACTTCCTGTGACACTTTCACAAGGTAGAATGGTATGTCAACCATAGGCACCCAGCAGCAGCTCTCGACAGAGGCCTGGTTTGGTCCATCTTCTCTACAATAAAAAGAGAGAGGCTGATTCAGACACATCCCTTCATCCTGACCAGGTTGTTTGCCATGGAAGATCACTTTTGCTCTCTTAGGTCCTTCATAGCTGCCTACATCTTCTGCAGGTATGATTTTGAATGGACCTTTGAGGTTCTCAAGAGGTGGAATGTCCCCTACTTTCCTGTATTGTAAGAACGACTCTCTCCCTGCTCTTCTGTAAAATGAGATTGAGGGAACAGTGTATGTTTAGGGTTAATAACAGGTTCCATTTGGGTTAGCAATCATTCTGTGCGATAAATAATGGTATTGGGAACCTGCGATATTTACAAGAATATCGAGGTGAAATATAAGTATGAAAACAGAAATCTAGGTATGATTTGAAACCCAGAAGGGCATTGGGCCCTTAATTGGGATACTTAGTTTTTAATTATATTCTGCAAAGATGTCTCAGACAATTTGATATACAATGGCATAGAACCTTGTACCTTGAATGTTTGAATGTAGAAGAGAACATCCAATCCAAAGGGATAGTCGGTAGGATTAGGAAGATAGTCGGTAGGTTTAGGAAGAAGAATGAGTGTAGGATTGGGATTAAAAATTCTTTAGCTATAGAGTTTCGGTTAGAGAGTGAATGTAAATGTCAGCACATATGAAGAGTCAGTCACTATGATGAAATTGGGAAAATATGTAGAAAAGCAGATATCAATAGAGACATTATGAAATCAGGCAAAGTATTAAGTGAGTGATAGGAGTAGACATTTTCACCAGGGTTGAGTTTGAATATATAAACTTAGGAAGAAACAAATATCTAGTAACTAATAAGATTGACATTTGAGAGCATTAGGCAACCTGGACATGGATGTTTTTAGTAATCCATGATCTCTTTTCATTTAGTCTTTGGTACAATCATAAGTGTGACCTTTACATTTTTTGTCCAGAATATTACTGTGATAAAATGTATATGTAGATCAGGTGACATGAGTATTTCTACCACCATTTCTGGGAGCAATATATTGAAGACATAAAATTATTATTGGGGATACAAAGAGGTGTACCCTGTGTCCATGAATATAGAGATTAAGCATGAATACACCATACTGTGAATAAATAATATAACTGATTCCAACTTTAAATAATGGATTGGATTGATATCTGAAAATATACAATAAATCTTATATTGATATACATTCATTCATTCCAACCAGTTATACATCTAATGGTAATATTAGTGTTTTGGTTTATCATGAAGAGTGTGTGAAGTTTGCTTCAAAAGTGATTATGGAAATCGAAAATAATGTGTTCGGAAAGAATTCTCATGCAAAGACCAGTCAAGAAATATGGAGGAATACATGTGTTCTGAAGCAGGAAGAGATTGAAAGTGAAACAAATGCCTATAAATTTGCTAAATTGTTTATGAAATATATATCCTATGATGTGCATAAACTGATGAAATTGTAATGTACCAGTTTTGAATAAAAATTAACGTAAAAATACACATCATGTCCCATTGGAATCTACTTGCATTGATGTTAAACTTGGTAAGTTACTGTAGAAATATTAGGATTCGCGTGACTCATTCACCGAAGTTAGTTTCCTTTTTTTTTTTTTAATTTTTTATGGTTGTTCTAAACATTACATATTTCTTGATATATCATATTTCACACTTTGATTCAAGTGGGTTATGAACTCCCATTTTTACCCCGTATACAGATTTCAGAATCACATCAGTTACACATCAATTGATTTACACATTGCCATACTAGTGTCTATTGTATTCTGCTGCCTTTCCTATCCTCTACTATCCCTCCTCCTCTCTCCTCTCTTCCCCTCTTCTCTTTCTACCCCCTCTACTGTAATAAATTTCTCCCTTTTTGTATTATTTTTCCCTTTCCCCTCACATCCTCTTTTATGTAATTTTATATCACCATTTTGATGATGTTAGTTCTGCCTATCCATGAACAGGATATATTTTTGCATCTTCTAAGATCTTCTTCTATTTCTCTCTTTAGGGTTCTGTGGTTTTCATTGTATAAGACTTTCACATCTTTTGTTAGGTTGATTCCTAATTATTATTATTATTTTTTTAGGATATTGTGTATGGAGTGGTTGTCCTCATTTCCATTTCAGAAGATTTGTCGCTGATATGCAGGAATGCCTTTGATTTATGCATGTTGATTTTATATCCTGCCACTTTTCTGAATTCATTTATTAGCTCCATTAGTTTCTTTGTAGACCCTTTTGAGACTGCTAGATATAGAATCATGTGATCTGCAATAGTGATAATTTAAGTACTTCTTTTCCAATTTTTATGCCTTTTATTTCTTTCGTCTGTCTAATTGTTCTGGCCAGTGTTTCGAGAACTATGTTGAACAGAAGTGGTGAGAGAGGGCATCCCTGTCTTGTTCCAGATTTTAGAGAGAATGCCTTCAATTTTTCTCCATTCAGAATGATGCTAGCCTGAGGCTTAGCATAGATTGCTTTTACAATATTGAGGTATGTTCCTCTTATACTAGTTTTTCTAGAGTGTTGAACATAACAGAATGCTGTACTTTATTGAATGCTTTTTTTGCATCTATCGAGATGATCATATGGTTCTTATTTTTAAGTCTATTGATGTAACATTTATTGATTTCCGTATATTGAACCAGCCTTGCATCACATGGATGAATTCTACTTGATCAGGATTCACAATTTTTTTGATATTTTTTTTTGTATCCAATTCGCCAGAATTTTATTGATGATTTTTTCATGTAGGTTCATTAGAGATATTGGTCTGTAGTTTTCTTTCTTTGAAGTGTCTTTGTCTGCTGTAATAATCAGGGTGATGTTGGCCTCGTAGAATGAATTTGGAAGATCTCCCTCTTTTTCACTTTCTTGAAATACCTTGAAAAATATTGGTATTTGTTCCTCTTTAAAGGTTTTGTTAAACTCTGCTGTATACCTATACGGTCCTGGGCTTTTCTAAGTTGGTAGTGTTTTGATGGTTTCTTCTATTTCCTCAATTGATATTGGTCTGTTTATGTTGCTATATCCTCCTGACTCAATATGGGCAGATCATATGACTTAAGAAATTTATCGATGCCTTCACTGTCTTCTATTTGATTGGAGTATAAGGATTCAAAATAATTTCTGATTATCTTCTGTATTTCTGAAATATCTGTTGTGATATTTCTTTTTTAATCCCTTATTCTAGTAATTTGAGTTCTCTGTCTTCTTCTCTTTGTTATCATTTCTAAGGGTCTGTCAATTTTATTTATTTTTTCAAAGAACCAACTTCTACTTTTGTCAAGTTTTTTCAATTGTTTCTTTTGTTTCAATTTCATTAATTTCAGCTTTGATCTTAATTATTTCTTGCCTTCTACTTCATTTGCTGTTGCTTTCGTCTTCTTTTTCTAGGATTTTGAGATGAAGTATGAGATCATTTATTTGTTGGTTGTTTCTTTTTTTAAGGAATGAACTCGAAGCAATGAATTTTCCTCTTAGAACTGCTTTCAATGTGTCCCATAGATTCCGGTATGTTGTGTCTGCATTTTCATTTATTTCTAAGAATTTTTAAATTTTCTCCTTGATGTCTTCTATAACCCATTGATCACTCAGTAACCTATTGTTCATTCTCCAAGTGATGCATGATTTTTCCTTCCTTCTTTTATCATTGATTTTTAGTTTCATTCCATTATGATCAGATAATATGCATGGTATTAACTGTACTCCTTTATATTGTCTAAGAGTTGCCCTGTGACATAATATATGATCTATTTTTTACAAGGATACATGTGCTGCTGAGAAAAAAGGTAACTGCTTGATGTTGGGTGTTATATTCTACATATCTCAAATAAGTCTAGGTTATTAATTGTGTTATTGAGTTCTATAGTTTCCTTATTCAACTTTTGTTTGGAAGATCTGTCCAGTGGTGAGAGAGGTGTGTTCATGGCTCCCATGATTACTGTATTGTGGTCTATTAGACTATTGAAATTGAGAAGAGTTTCTTTGATGAACATAGCTGCACCATTGTACGGGGCATATATATTAACGATTGCTGTGTCTTGTTGGTGTTGGTTCCCTTGAGCAGTATGTAGTGTCTCTCTTTATCCCTTTTGATTAACTTTGGCTTAAAATCTATTTTATTTGATATGAGTATGGACTCTCCTGCTTGTTACCGAAGTCCATATGAGTGATATGATTTTTCCCAAACTTTCACCGTCAGTCTATGTATGCATTTTCCTATCAAATTCGTCCCCTGTAGGCAGCATATTGTTGGGTCTTGTTTTTTGTTCAATTCTACTAGCCAGTGTGTCTTCATTGGTGAGTTTAAGCCATTAACATTTAGGGTTATTATTGAGATATGGGTTGTTCTTCCAGCGATATTTGTTTATTTATGTTCCTAAACATGGTTTGTTTTCCTCTTTGATTATCCCCAGCCTTTACTGTACTCCCTCCCGCTGTTCATTGATATTTTCCATTTCCTCTTCCTGTAATATTTTGCCGAGGATGTTTTGAAGAGATGGTTTTCTAGCTGCAAATTCTTTTCACTTTTGTTTATCGTGGAAGGTTTTAATTTCATCTACCTTCCTGAAGCTTACTTTCGCTGGATACACAATTCTTGGTTGGAACCCATTATCTTTCAGTGTTTGAAATATGTTATTCCTGGATCTTCTAGCTTTCAGAGTCTGTGTTGAAAGATCAGCTGTTATCCTGATTGGTTTACCCCTAAATGTAATCTGCTTCCTTTCTCTTGTAGCTTTTAAAATTCTCTCCTTTTTCTGTTTGTTGGGCATCTTCATTATAATGTGTCTAGTTGTGGCTCTCTTATGATTTTGCACATTCGGCGTTCTGTAGGCTTCTAGGACTTGGGATTCTTTTTTATTTATCAAGTCTGGGAAGTTATCTCGTATTATTTCATTGAATAGGTTGCTCATTCCTTTTGTTTGAACCTCTATACCTTCCTGTATCCCAATGTCTCTTAAGTTTGGCCTCTTTATGTTATCCCATATTTCTTGGATGTTCTGCTCTTGGTTTCTTAACAGTCTTGCTGAGCTGTCTATGTTCTTTTCAAGTTGAAATACTTTGTCTTCATTGTCTGATGTTCTATGTTCTAAGTGTTCTACTCTGCTGGTAGTATTCTCAATTGAGTTTTTAAGTTGGTTTATTGCTTCCTGCAATTCTAGGATTTCTGTTTGTTTTTACAACCTCTATCTCCCTATATAGTTGATCTTTTGCTTCTTGGATTTGTTTATGTAATTCATTGTCGAAGGGATCTTTAATTGTCTGATTTTGTTGTCTAATGTCTTCCTTGAGACTCCAGATCATCTAAAGCCTGAGTATCCTGAATTCTTTATCTGACATTCCATCTGATGCAGCTATTACCTCTTCTAAAATTGTGTTTACCTGCATTGCTTGTGGTCCTTTCTTTCCTTGTCTTTTCATACTGCTCGCGTTTCTCTCTGCTTGTTGAAACTGTTGTGTTTTTGAAATTTTCCCCCTATATACTTATATTGCTCTTGTATAGATGAAAAGTCTCCCTTGAAGTAGCGGGGGGTGGCTGTTCTGCTCCTCCAATTGGGGTGATCTATCTACCACGCTGACGGGCTGCTGGGCCTGTTGTGCTGGTTGGTCGCAGGTCTGTCTACAATGCGGGCGCGGGCAGTGGCTCTGCTCTGCCCCTCCTCCATTTGGTGTGACGTGTCTACAACGCCCACGGACCCCTCGGCCTGTTCTGCTGATCCATTGCAGGTCTGCCTACCTTGCAGGTGCGGGCGGCAGCTCTACTCTGCCCTTACTCAAATTGGGATGACGTGTCTACCATGCCGGCAGGACGCTGAGCCTCTTTGCTGGTCGGTCGCAGGTCTGTCTATTTTGTGGGCACGGGCAGTGGATCTGCTCTACCCCTACTCCAAATGGGGTTATGTGTCTGCTGTGCCCGCAGGCCACTTGGCCTGTTTCGCTGTTCGGTTGCCTACGTTGTGGGCGAGGTTGGTCACTCTGCTCTGCCCCTACTCCAATTGGGGTGATGTGACTACCTCGCCGGCGGGTTGCTGGGCCTGTTCTGGGCATGGGTGGTGGCTCTGCTCTGCCCCTATTCCTATTGGGGTGACCTAACAACCATGCTGGTGGGCCGATGGGCTTGTAATGGGCACGGGAGAAGGCTCTGCTCTGCCACTACTCCAATAGGGGTGCCGTGTCTACCACACCGGCGGGTCGTTGGGCCTGTTCTGGGCATAGGCTGTGGCTCTGCTCTGCCCCTACTCCAATTGGGGTGACGTGACTACCAAGCCTGCTGGTTGATGGGCCTGTTCCGGGCACGGGCGGCGGCTCTGCTCTGTCCCTACTCCAATTGGGATGACGTGACTACCACGCCTGCGGGTCGCTGGGCCAGTGCCGGGCGTGAGCGGTGTCTCTGCTCTGTCCCTCTAGCTTGAAGACAGAGTGAGAGAGACTCGGGTGTTTGTGACTCACTTTTTTTACCAGGAGACCAACTGTTTCTCTCACCACTGGTATCGATGAAGTTATCTCCTCCGCCACTTTGTGATGACTTCAGATCTCTAACATGTTGGTATCCCATGCGAATGGCAGCATTTCGTTCCCTTTGCCGGATGAACAAAGCAATGGGTGAGTCCTGACCGGCCCTCGCAAGCCCCGTCTCAATCCTGTTGCCACTGCCTATGAAGGCTCGGTAGGTATTTACCTCCTCAGTATTCAGCAAGACCTAGACCAAGAAGCAGTTTCCGCAGGTTCTTTAGCCCTGGGCCTGATCAGTTCCAGGAGCCAGAATTCACCCGCTCTGGGCTTGGTGTATGTTCTGATAGGAGCAGGCCTGAGTAATTTGTCTCCGATACACAGGCGAATGACAGCCTGAGATTACCTGTTCTATAGCTGAATGAGCTGCTATCAGTTGAAAACAGGAATGGTGACGTCAGCTCTCCAAGATGGTGGCCCCTGGCTTCCTCTGTGGTCTGACTGGTGTGGAAAACCGAATTGGACCGTGTATTTCCCTGGTCTCAAACCCAGAATTCAGCAATGAGCACAGTGATTGTACAGATGGCAGGAGCCCACAGAATCTGCACCACTGAATATTTGTGTTGCTATCTCATTGCTTCCCAGCATGTGCCACAGACTCTACCCGCAGGGCGATTTGCTGAATAAGGAGCATGATGCTCCATGCAGACAAATCACTCACGTTTGAGCCCCGTAGCTGATCCTCGTGAGATGGAAATACTTCCACTAGGTTTAGGACCACCCAAATTTTGCTGGAAATTCGTCATTCTCCTGCACAGTGACGCTGTACATGGGGTTGATGCACTCCTTTGGTTGTCATCATATAATCCCCTGAAGTTAGTTTTCAGTACTAGGAAACAAATATGTATATCAGGTGGATGAATATTTCTGAGAATAAACTTGTGAAAAGTTGATTATACATCCACATACATAAATATGAATGAATTTAGGGAGTGTATAATCAGACAAATACATTTCATATTTTGAAAAATCTGGAGAGTGAATACATATATATACACACACACACACACACACACTCACAGACATTAAAAAGTAGCATTATGTATGCCAATTGAAATTCACCATGAAAAATATATCATCCAGAGATGCAAAAATATTCATTTTCCTTTCATTTTCCTGAACATCAATTTATGTTGTACAACTAGAAAACTGACCCATATCTTGAATTTTCAGTTCCAACAGCGTTTAGTAGGAGTGATCTTTTCATACAATTTGTATCTGCCAAGTCAGCCACCTCACAAAATGTACGTGTGATACCAGGTATAATTCAATATGTGCATAAAAAATACATGTGCTGAATAGGCTACAGAGAAAGGGAGACAGTTATCACATACTTGTTAACTTTTAAAACACATGGAGAACTATTTCAATTAAAATTGGCTTGATTTATAACACCTACCATTTATCATACGAAAGGCAAATCCAACTATACACCATGCCTCCTGTGAACCTCTTGTATTTCTATTTTGTCTGGGTTATTTTTCTGCATCATATTAAGATTATAAGTAAAAGTCTAGAAGGAAATTTGTTAGTGTCAGGGATTCAGTATTTCGAATGGAAAATTGGAAAATGTATCCAATGTGTATGCAAATATGTGCTACATAAAAATCTTCCCACTCTCATTCAGAACAATGCCTTGGCATTACCTTTGCCCCATGTAAGACACAATTAGAGGAGAAGAGTTAGAAAATCTGTGAATACATATCTGGAATAGAAAATGCTCAGGAGTTCACAAATTTGGAGGTGGTAGAGGAGTTTCCAAAAGTAAGGGACAGGGTAAACACTCCACAAACATGAAGCTCTGCCAGCCCAACATCTGGAGAAACTACCTCTGAGGTTGGGCACTTGAAATATATTTTGTTGTCAGGAGCATTATCTTCCTTTGTAGTGAGACCATCAAAGCTGGGTCTGCATCTATGTGACATGGATGACATGGTTTCTTATTTTCCAATGAACATGAGGCAGCAGTGCTGAATTTTCCCTGTGTAGGTAAACTGTGGCCACTGAGGGCAAGTGTCTCCTCATGTGGACTGTGAAGCCATTTGGTCATCCTCCACTCTTCATGGTGTTTCTTGCTGTTGCACTAGGAGTGTGGTATTTGCTTCATGAAATAAAAAGCGTTCACCTGGGACACAGTGCTGTAGGGAATTCTGTCAGTTGTGGTGGGTCGGGTTCTGTTGGAGAATGCACCAACCAGGCTTCTATCCCACCTAGCTTGCTCCATTGACCATAGCAACCTGATTCTGAACATTGCCCTAAAACCTCTCCATATAACAAGATGCTTTTACATATAAGGGTCTACTGGCTGCAAAATGTCAGTCACAAGATATTTGGACACCAGTGGCAGATAAACATGGCAACACCAGAGATTTTTTATCACACACCTGCCCACCACGGCTCTAGGAACACTACTCAGCAGGCTCCAACTTACTGGCATCTCTGTTATACACCATTTTCATGTAAACCAGTCAATAAAGGCATTGTCTTGTATTCTCATGATCAGCTAGAGGACATCCAAAGGTTCTCCTGTGACACCTAGTCTTGGGAATTTCAAAAATTTCGTGGTTTTTATCTGGCCAATTTTCAAGGATGAAGTTGGAGGCACTGTGGGTTTCAATTCATTCATTAACCATTAAATGTTGAGTAAGCTCATTTCAATGAAAGCTCTGGAGAACTCTCAGAGGCAAGGCTTCCCAAAGGGTGGCCAAAAGGTCACATGAAGCCAGGCCCATTGAGGTCTACAATGTGAGGTCCATGAGCCTTTGACTCTCAACTATGGCTGCCAAGTCTTTCAGAAGAAAATCATGTGATATCCTGGCTGAGATTCCCTTTGCTCTGTGGAAAGCCACCTTGGGCCTAGATCTCACTTTCCAAGGGCGACTCTCATGCATGGCCTTCTAAAATCCCAACACAATTCATGGCAATACTTCTCTGAGGTCAATTCCAGATCTCAGTCTCTATGTTGAATCACACAAGAGTTCAAGCCCAGGTGGACCCAGTCTTCTCTTCCTACCGCCATACAAATGTTCACAGCTAAAACCAAAACACCCCAACATGGCCCTCATCTTCTTCCATGTAGACACTCATCATAACCTCCGGCTGGAGGTTTCCATGAGGTACACAGCCCACGTCTGTGTCCAAAATAAGCTCCCTTGCCCCTCATTTGCCTAAAATCAGGGTGGCCTGGAATCCCTTCCTGTGAAACAGAAGTGAAAAAATAGGCCTGCCCTTAATACTGCTCTGCTTCTCCAACTTGAGGCCTACTGAGTGTGGCATTTAGATTCTTTATGTGAATTCATTTTTTTTGTTGTTGTTGTACTTTAACGTTTTAAAATGTTTTCATTTTTAAAATATTTTTATTTTATTATTATTATTATTATTTTAAATTTTAATATTCATTTTTTAAATGATCATTATTTTTAAATTTTTTTCTTTCTTTCTTTCTTTTCTATTTTTTTTCTTTGTCTTATCGTTTCTTTTCAATTTTCTTATTTCCCCTTCCTTTAATTCTACCTGCCTACTCTCATTCTCTTTAGTGACTTCTTCCCTTTCCTTCTAATATCTTTCCTCCCAAGCATCAAATAAAATTATAAGAGTAAACAGTAACTCAGCAGTGAAACAGAGCAAGAAGTAACATGAGCAGCACAAAAAATCAAGGAAGAAAATAAGTACAAACAATGAAGGACAGCCTAAATATTCAGGAGGACCTATAGTCATCAGAAAAATGGTCATATAAAGAACTCAAGGAATACCTTAGACAGATGTTATGGAAACTTAAAGAGGATACGAGACAGCAAATCCAAACAGTGAAAGAACACATTGAAAATTAATTACATAAACAGATAAAAGAAGAAGTTATGAATCTTTATCAGGAGATAGAGATTATAAAAAAATCAAACAATAATTCTAGAAATGAAGGAAACGATAAACCAAATTAAAAAGTCAATTAAGAGTATCACTAACACTGTGGAGCAAGTAGAAGACAGAATGTTCGATAATGAAGACAAAATATATCATCTTGAAATGAATCTAGCCAACACAGAAAGGCTGGTAAAAAATCATGAGTAAAACATCCAAGAGATATGGGATAACATAAAAAAACAAATTTATGAGTCATCTGGGTAGGTACACAGATTCAAACCAATGAAATGAGTAATCTATTGAATGAAATAATTACAGAAATATTTCCAGAAATACAAAGTAAACGGATATACAAATTGGACATGCTTACAGGACACCGAGCACACAAAATCACAGTAGATCAACACCAAGACACATCGTTATGAAGATATCCAATATACAAAACAAAGAGAAAATATTAAAAGCTCTAAGAGAAAGGAGACAGATTACATTAAGGGGTAAACCAATAAGGTTGAGAAGGGATTTTTCATCACAGTCGCTGAAAGCGAGAAGATCCTTGAACAACGTATTTCAAACACTGAAAGACAATGAATGCTAACCAAAAATTCTGTATCCAGCAAAATTAAGCTTCAGGTATGACAATGAAATAAAAATATTTCATGATAAACAAAAGCTAAAAGAATTTGTAGGCAGAAAAGCAGCCTTGCAAAGCATCTTGAGCAAAACAATACACGAAGAAGAAATGAAAATCAACAACCAAAACCATCAGTGGGAAGTGCCTCAGTAATGACAGAGGGAGGGGGAAAAGCTAATCATGGAGAAACAAACTAAATTAAAAAAAAAAAGAAGAATCATCAATTATGGGTGGCAGTACAAACCATATATTAATAGTGACTCTAAATGTTAATGGCTTAAACTCTCCAATAACGCGACATAGGCTGGTAACTTGGATAAAAAACGAATCCAACAATATGTTGCCTCCAGGAGACACATCTGAATGGAAAAGACATACAGGCTGAAGGTGCAGTTTTGGAAAAAATATACCATGCAATGGTCCTCGTAAGCAAGCAGGGGTGGCCATCCTCATATCGAATAAAATCGACTTCAAGACTAATTTAATCAAAAGGGATAAGAAAGGACATTATATACTGTTAAAAGGAACCATTCACCAACAAAACATAAAAATTATCAATATTTATGCACCAAATAATGGTGCTGCAACGTTCAAGAAACAAATTCTCCTCAAGTTCCAGAATGAAATAGACCACAACACAATAATTATGGGAGACTTCAACACACCTCTCTCACCATTGGACAGATCCTCCAAACAAAAGTTGAATAAAGAAAGTATAGAACTCAATATCACAATCAATAACCTACATGTAACTGACATATATAGAATATATCAACCATCATCAGGTGGATATACTTTTTTCTCAGTAGCACGTGGATCCTTCTCAAAAATAGACCATATATTATGCCATAGGGCAATCCTCAGTAAATATAAAGGTGTGGAGATAATACCATGCATTTTATCTGATCATAATGGAATGAAACTGGAAATCAATGATAAAAGAAGGAAGGAAAAATCCTACATCACATGGAAAATGAACAATATGTTACTGAATGATCAGTGGGTTAGAGAAGATATAAAGGAGGAAATCAAAAAATTCTTAGAGATACATGAAAATACAGACGCAACATATCGGAATCTATGGGACACAATGAAAGCAGTTTTAAGAGGGAAATTCATTGCCTGGAGGTCATTCCTGAAAAAAAGTAAAACCAAACAAATAAATGAGCTCACACTTTAACTCAAAGCCCTAGAAAAGGAAGAGCAAAACAACAGAAAATGTAGCAGAAGGCAAGAAATAATTAAAATCAGAGCAGAAATCAACGAAATTGAAACAAAAGAAACTATTGAAAAAATTAACAAAACTAAAAGGTGGTTCTTCGAAAAAATATATTTGTTCGACAGACCCTTAGCCATGCTAATGAAGAGAAGAAGAGAGAGAACTCAAATTACTAACATATGGGATGAAAAAGGCTATATTACAACAGATGCTTCCGAAATACAGAAGACAATTAGAAATTATTTGGAAAACCTATATTCCAATAAAATAGAATATAGTGAAGACATCAACAAATTTCTTAAGTCATATGATTTGCCCAGACTGAGTCAGGAGGATACACACAATTTTAACAGACCAATGTCAATGGATGAAACAGAAGAAGCAATCAAAAGACTACCAACCAAGAAAAGCCCAGGAACGGATGGCTATACAGCGGAGTTTTACAAAACATTTAAAGAAGATTTAATACCAATACTTTTCAAGTTATTTCAGGATAGAGAAAAAGAGGGAGCTCTGCCAAATTCATTCTATGAGGCCAACATCACGCTAATTCCGAAATCAGAAAAAGACACCTCAAAGAAAGAAAACTACAGACCAATATATCTGATGAACCTACATGCAAAAATCCTCAATAAAATTCTGGCGAATCGAATACAAAGGCACATCAAAAAAATTATGCAACATGATCAAGTAGGATTCATCCCTGGGATGCAACGATGGTTCAATATACGGAAATCAATAAATGTTATTCACCACATCAATAGACTTAAAGATAAGAACCATATGATCATCTCGTTAGAAGCAAAAAAAGCACTTGACAAAGTACAAAATCCCTTTATGTTCAAAACATTAGAAAAACTAGGGATAAAAGGAAATTACCTCGACATTGTAAAAGCTATCTATGCAAAGCCTCAGCTAGCATCATTATGAATGCAGAAAAATTGAAGGCATTTCCTCTAAAATCTGGAACAAGACAGGGATACCCTTTCTCACCACTTCTATTCCATATAGTTCTTAAAACACTGGCCAGAGCAATTAGACAGACTAAAGAAATAAAAAGCATAAAAATAGGAAAATAAGAACGTAAATTATCACTATTTTCGGGTGGCATTATTCTAAACATAGAAGACACAAAAGGGTCTACAAAAACTACTAGAACTAAAAAATGAATGACCTGCGACCCACCGGCAGGTCAGGCTCAGAACCTGCGGAGGGGCACTGTTGCCCCACGCACCTGCAAGGTAGGCGGTACCGTGACCACTGACAAAACAGGCCCAGTGGCCCGTCTGACACATCATCCCGGTTGGAGGAGGGGCAGGGCCGCCACCAGCGCCTCTTAGGTAGACAGACCTGCAAACGACAGACAGAACAGGCCTAGCAGCCAGCGGAGGGGCAGAGCCGCTGCTCACGCCTGCAAGATAGGCGGACCTGTGACCACCGAAAGAACAGGCCCACCGAAAGTACAGGCACAGCGACCTGCCGGCGTGGTAGGCACATTGCCCTAATTGGAGGAGGGGCAGAACCACCGCCAAAGCCTGCGAGGGAAACTTTGCAACTATACAAGAGCAATATAAATATATAGGGGGAAAAATCAATAACACAACAGTTTCACCAAGCAGAAAGAAACGCGATCAGTATGAAAAGAAAAGGAAAGAAAGGACCACAAGCAATGCAGGTCAGCTCAACTTTAGAAGAGGTAATATCTGCAGCAGATGGAATGTCAGATAAAGAATTCAGGATATACATGCTTCAGATAATCTGGAGTCTCAAGGAAGACATTAGACAGCAAAATCAGACAATGAAAGACCACTTCAACCACTTCGAAAATGAATTACATAAACAAATCCAAGAAGCAAAAGATCAATTATACAGGGAGATCGAGGTTATAAAAAACAAACAAACAGAAATCCTGGAAATGCAGGAAACAATAAACCAACTTAAAAACTCAATTGAGAATACTACCAGCAGAGTAGAACACTTAGAAGATAGAACATCAGACAATGAAGACAAAGTATTTCAACTGGAGAAGAACATAGACAGCTCAGCAAAGCTGTTAAGAAACCATGAGCAGAACATTCAAGAATATGGGATAACATAAAGAGACCAAACTTAAGAGTCATTGGGATACAGGAAGGTATAGAGGTCCAAACAAAAGGAATGAGCAATCTATTCAATGAAATAATACGAGAAAACTTCCCAGACTTGAAGAATGAGACAGAATCCCAAATCCTAGAAGCCTACAGGATGCCGAATGTGCAAAATCATAAGAGATCCACACCTAAACATATTATAATGAAGATGCCCAACATACAGAATAAGGAGAGAATTTTAAAACCTACAAGAGAAAGGAAGCAGATTACATTTAGGGGTAAACCAATCAGGATAACAGCTGATCTTTCAACACAGACTCTGAAACCTAGAAGATCCTGGAATAACATATTTCAAACACTGAAAGAAAATGGGTTCCAACCAAGAATTGTGTATCCAGCAAAATTAAGCTTCAGTATGGAAGATGAAATTAAAACCTTCCACGATAAACAAAAGTGAAAAGAATTTGCAGCTAGAAAACCATCTCTTCAAAACATCCTCGACAAAATATTACAGGAAGAGGAAATGGAAAATATCAATGAAAACCAACAGCGGGAGGGAGTACAGTAAAGGCTGGGGATAATCAAAGAGGAAAACAAACCATGTTTAGGAACATAAATAAACAAATATCGCTGGAAGAACAACCCATATCTCAATAATAACCCTAAATGTTAATGGCTTAAAATCACCAATTAAGAGTCACAGGCTAGTAGAATGGATCACAAAACAAGACCCAACAATATGCTGCCTTCAGGAGACGCATTTGATAGGAAAAGACATACATAGACTGAAGGTGAAAGGTTGGGAAAAATCATATCACTCATATGGACTTTGGAAACAAGCAGGAGTGTCCATACTCATATCATATAAAATAGATTTCAAGCCAAAGTTAATCAAAAGGGATGAAGAGGGACACTACATACAGCTCAAGGGAACCATACACCAACAAAACATCACAATCATAAATATATATGCCCTAAACAATGGTGCAGCTATGTTCATCAAACAAACTCTTCTCAAGTTCAAGAGTCTAATAGACCACCATACAATAATTATGTTAGACTTCAACACACCTCTCTCACCACTGGATAGATCTTCCAAAGAAAAGTTGAATAAGGAAACTATAGAACTCTATAACATAATTAATAACCTGGACTTAATTGACATATATAGAATATACCACCCAAGATCAAGCAGTTACACTTTTTTCTCAGCAGCACATGGATCCTTCTCAAAAATAGATTTTATATTATGTCACAGGGCAACTCTTAGACAATATAAAGGAGTAGAGATAATACCATGCATCTTATCTGAACATAATGGAATGAAATTGAAAATCAACGATAAAAGAAGTAAGGAAAAATCATGCATCACTTGGAGAATGAAAAATAGGTTACTGTATGATCAATGGGTTATAGAAGACATCAAGGAGGAATTTGAAAAATTCTTAGAGATAAATGAAAACACAGACACAACATGTCAGAATCTATGGGACACATTGAAAGCAGTTCTAAAAGGAAAATTTATTGCTTGGAGTTCAATCCTTAAAAAAAGAAAAAAAACAACAAATAAATGATCTAATACTTCAACTCAAAGTCCTAGAAAAAGAAGAGCAAAACAACGGCAAAAAAGTAGAAGACAAGAAATAATTAAAATCAGAGCTGAAATTAATGAAATCGAAACAAAAGAAACAATTGAAAAAATTGACAAAACTAAAAGTTGGTTGTTTGAAAAAATAAATAAAATTGACAGACCCTCAGCCACGCTAACGAAGAGAAGAAGAGAGAGAACTCAAATTACTAGCATACGGGATGAAAAAGGCAATATCACAACAGACACTTCAGAAATACAGAAGATTATCAGAAATTATTTTGAATCCTTATACTCCAATAAAATAGAAGATAGTGAAGGCATCGATAAATTTCTTAAGTCATATGATTTGCCCAGATTGAGTCAGGAGGATATTGACAACCTAAACAGACCAATATCAATTGAGGAAATAGAAGAAACCATCAAAAGACTACCAACTAAGAAAAGCCCAGGACAGGATGGGTATACAGCAGAGTTTTACAAAACCTTTAAAGAGGAACTAATACCAATACTTTTCAAGCTATTTCAGGAAAATGAAAAAGAGGGAGAACTTCCAAATTCATTCTAAGAGGCCAACATTGCCCTGATTCCTAAACCAGACAAGACACTCCAAAGAAAGAAAACTACAGACCAATATCTCTAATGAACCTAGATGCAAAAATCCTCAATAAACTTCTGGCGAACCGGATACAAAAACATATCAAAAAAATTGTGCACCATCATCAGGTAGGATTTATCCATGGGATGCAAGGTTGGTTCAATATACGGAAATCAATTAATGTTATTCACCACATCAATAGGCTTAAAAATAAGAACTATATGATCATCTCGATAGATGCGGAAAAAGCATTCGACAAAGTACAGCATCCCTTTATGTTCAAAACTCTAGAAAAACTAGGGATAACAGGAACATACCTCAATATTATAAAAGCAATCTATGCTAAGCCTCAGGCTAGCATCATTCTGAATGGAGAAAAACTGAAGGCATTCCCTCTAAAATCTGGAACAAGACAGGGATGCCCTCTCTCACCACTTCTGTTCAACATAGTTCTCGAATCACTGGCCAGAGCAATTAGACGAAAGAAATTAAAGTCATAAAAATAGGAAAAGAAGAACTCAAATTATCACTATTTGCAGATGACATGATTCTATACCTAGCAGAGCCAAAAGGGTCTACAAAGAAACTATTAGAGCTAATAAATGAATTCAGCAAAGTGGCCGGATATAAAATCAACACGCATAAATCAAAGGCATTCCTGTATATCAGCGACAAATCCTCTGAAATGGAAACGAGGACAAGCACCCCATTCACAATATCCTCAGAAAAAAATAAAATACATGGGAATCAACCTAACAAAAGAGGTGTAAGACTTATACATTCAAAACTACAGAACCCTAAACAGAGAATTGAAGAAGATCTTAGAAGATGGAAAAATATACCCTGTTCATGGATAGGTAGAACTAACATCATCAAAATGGCCATATTACCAAAAGTTCTCAATAGGTTTAATGCAATGCCAATCAAAATCCCAATGGCATTTCTTGTAGAAATAGAGAAAGCAATCATGAAATTCATATAGAAAAATAAAAGGCCCAGAATAGCAAAAACATTGCTAAGCAGGAAGTGTGAATCAGGCGGTATAGCTATACCAGACTTCAAACTATACTACAGAGCAATAGTAACAAAAACAGCATGGTACTGGTACCAAAACAGGCGGGTGGACCAATGGTACAGAATAGAGGACACAGAAACCAATCCACAAAACTACAACTATCTTATATTCAATAAAGGGGCTAAAAGCATGCAATGGAAGAAGGCTAGCATCTTCAACAAATGGTGTTGCGAAAACTGGAAATCCATATGCAACAAATTGAAACTGAATCCCTTTCTCTCGCCATGCACAAAAATTAACTCAAAGTGGATCAAGGAACTTGATATCAAATCAGAGACATGGCGTCTGATAGAAGAAAAAGTTGGCTATGATCTACATACTGTGGGGTCGTGCTCCAAATTCCTCAATAGGACACCCATAGCACAAGAGTTAATAACTAGAATCAACAAATGGGACTTACTCAAACTAAAAAGATTTTCTCTGCAAAAGAAACAATAAGAGAGGTAAATATTGAGCCTACGTCCTGGGAACAAATCTTTACTCCTCACACTTCAGACAAAGCCCTAATATTCATAATATACAAAGAACTAAAAAAATTAGACAATGAGATAACAAATAACCCAGTCAACAAATGGGCCAAGGACCTGAACAGAAATTTCTCAGAGGAGGACATACAATCAATCAACAAGTATATGAAAAAATGCTCACCATCTCTAGCAGTCAGAGAAATGCAAATCAAAACCACCCTAAGATACCATCTCACTCCAGTAAGATTGGAAGCCATTAGGAAGTCAAACAACAACAAGTGCTGGCGAGGATGCCGGGAAAAGGGTACTCTTGTACATTACTGGTGGGACTGCAAATTGGTACGACCAATTTGGAAAGCAGTATGGAGATTTCTTGGAAAGCTTGGAATGGAACCACCATTTGATCCAGCTATTCCCCTACTCGGTCTATTCCCTAAAGACCTAAAAAGAGCACACTATAGGGACACTGCTACATCCATGTTCATAGCAGCACAATTCACAATAGCAAGACTGTGGAACCAACCTAGATGCCCTTCAATAGAAGAATGGATAAAAAAAATGTGGCATTTATACACAATGGAGTATTACTCTGCATTAAGAAATGACAAAATCATAGAATTTGGAGGGAAATGAATGGCATAAGAGCAGGTTATGCTAAGTGAAGCTAGCCAATCCCTTAAAAACAAATGCCAAATGTCTTCTTTGATATAGGGAGAGTAACTAAGAACAGAGTAGGGACTAAGAGCATGAGAAGAAGATTAACATTAAACAGGGATGAGAGGTGGGAGGGAAAGGGAGAGAGAAGGGAAATTGCATGTAAATGGAAGGAGACCCTCAGGGGTATAGAAAATTACATACAAGAGGAAGTGAGGGGAAAGGAGGAAAAATATAAGGGGGAGAAATGAATTACAGTAGAGGGGGTAGAGAGAGAAGAGGGGAGGGGAGGGAAAGGGGGGATAGTAGAGGATAGGAAAGGCAGAAGAATACAACAGTCACCAGAATGGCAATATGTAAATCAATGGTTGTGCAATTGATGTGATTCTGCAATCTGTATATGGGGTAAAAATGGGAGCTCATATCCCGTTTGAATCAAAGTGTGAAATATGATATATCAACAACTATGTAATGTTTTGAACAACCTACAATAAAATTAATTAAAAAAAAACAAAATAAAACAACAACAACAAAAAAAACAGCATGGTACTGGTACCAAAACAGGCGGGTGGACCAATGGTACAGAATGGAGGACCCAGAGACTAATCCAAAAAGCTACAACTATCTTATATTTGAAAAAGGAGCTAAAAGCATGCAATGGAGGAAATATAGTATCTTCAACAAATGGTTTTGGGAAAAATGGAAATCCATATGCAACAAAATGATACTGAATTCCTTTCTGTCGCCATGAACAAAAGTTAACTCATAGTGGATCAAGGTGCTAGATATCAAATCAGAGACTCTGTGTCTGATAGAAGAAAAAGTTGGCTCTGATCTACATATTATGGGGTTGGGCTCCAAATTCCTTTATAGGACACCCATAGCACAAGAGTTAATAACAAGAATCAACAAATGGGACTACTTAAACTGAAAAGTTTTTTCTCAGCAAGAGAAAGAATTAGAGAGGTAAATAAGGAGCATACATTATGGGAACAAATTTTTACTCCTCACACTTCAGATAGAGCCCTAATATCCAGAATATACAAAGAACTCAAAAAAAATAGACAATAAGATAACAAATAACCCAATTAAAAAAATGGGTCAAGGACTTGAACAGACACTTCTCAGAGGAGGACATACAATCAATCAAAAAGTACATAAAAAATGCTCACCATTTCTAGCAGTCAGAGAAATTCAAATCGAAATCACCCTAAGATACCATCTCACTCCAGTAAATTGGCAGCCATTATGAAGTCAAACAACAAGTGCTGGCAAGGATGTGGGGTAAAAGATACTCTTGTACATTGCTGGTGGGACTGTAAACTGGTGTGGCCAATTTGGAAAGCAGTATGGAGATTCCTGGGAAAGCTGTGAATGGAACCACAATTTGACTCAGCTATTGCCCTTCTCGGACTATTCCCTGAAGACCTTAAAAGAGAGTAATACAGGGATACTACTACATCGATTTTCATAGCAGTACAATTCACAACTGAAACACTGTGGATCCAACCCAGATGCCCTTCAATAGATGAATGGATAAAAAACATGTGGCATTTATACACTATGAAGTATTACACAGCACTAACAAATGACAAAATCATAAAATTTGCAGAAAAATGGATGGCACTGGAGAAGATTATGCTTAGTGAAAATAGCCAATCCCTAAAAAATAAATACCAAATGTCTTCTTTGATATAATGAGAGCAACTAAGAACAGAGCAGGGAGCAATAGCAGGAAGAAAAGATTAACTTTAAACAGAGACATGAGGTAGGAGGGTAAGTAAGAGAAAAGGGAAATTGCATGGTAATGGAGGGAGACCCTCATTGTTACACAAAATTACATATCTTTGTGAGTGGAATGGGAAAATAAACATGGAGTGAAATGAATTACAGTAGATGGGGGAAAAGAGAAGATAGGAAGGGAGGGGAGGGGAGATAGTAGAGTATAGGAAAGGTAGCAGAATACAACAGTAACTAATAGGGCATTATGTAAAAATGTGGATGTGTAACCGATGTGATTCTGTAATCTCTATTTGGGCTAAAAATGGGAGTTCATAAGCCACTTGAATCTAATGTAAGAAATATTATATGTCAAGAGATTTGTAATGTTTTGAGCAACCAATAAAAGAAAAAAAAGTAGCAATATATATGCCAATCAAAATTCATCATGAAATATATATAATCCACAGATCGAAAAATATTCATTTTACTGAACATGGATTAATGTATAATGATATTCAACTAGGAAGCTCACCCATAGGTTGAATTTTCAGTTCCAACAGCATTTAGGAGGAGTGATCCTTTAGCACAATTTGCATCTGCCAATTCAGTTACCTCACAAGTATGTACGTGTGGTACCAGGTAGAATTCTATATGTGCATATAAAAATACATGTGCTGAATATGCTACAGAGAAAGGGAGACAGGAATTCACATATTTTTTAATTTTAAAAACACATGTAGAACTATTTCAACAAAAAAAATTGACTAGATTTATAAGTCCTACACTATATAATGCAAAAACCAATTGTAACAATACACCATGCCTCCTCGGAACTGCTTGTATTTCTATTCTGTTTGGGTTATTTTTCACCATCATATTAGAATTATAAGTCAGAGTATAGTAGGATATGTGTTAGTTTCAGGGCTTCAGTATTTCAAATAGAAAATTGAAAAATGAATCGAATGTGTATGTAAATATGTGTTACACAAAAATCTTTCCACTCACATTCAGAACAATGCCTTGATATTAGCTTGGCCCCAAGTAAGACACAATTAGAGTAGAAAAGTGTGAAAATCTGTGAATACATATCTGGAATGGAATATGCTCGGGAGTTCACAACCTTGGAGGTGGTAGAGGAGTTTCCAAAAGTAAAGAACAGGGTAAACACTCCACAAACATGGAGCTCTGCTGGCCTAAGACTTCTTGGGAAACTGCCTCTGAGGTTGGGCACTTGAAATATATGTTGTTGTCATGAGCTTTAACTTCCTTTGTAGTGAGACCATCAAAGATGGGTCTGCATCTATGTGACCTGGAAGACATGGTTTCTTATATTCCAACGACCATGAGGCAGCAGTGCTGAATTCTCTCTTTGTAGGTAAACTGTGGCCACTGGAGGCTAAGTGTCTCCTCGTGTTGACTCTGAAGACATTTGGTCATCCTCCACTTTTCGTGGTGTTTCTTGCTGCTGCAGTGGGAATTTGGTATTTGCTTCACCAAATACAAGGAGTTCTACTAGAATACAGTGCTGGAGGGAGTTCTGTCACGTGTGGTGGGTCAGGGTCTGCAGGAGAATGCACCAACCATGCTTCTATCCAACATAGCTTGCCCCAATAACCATAGTTAACTGATTCTGAACATTGCCCTGAAACCTCTCCATATAAAAAATGCCTTTACATATAAGTGTCTGATTTCTGCACTATGTCAGTCATAATCCATTTGGAAGCCAATGGCCGATCCACATGGCCCCACCATGGTGTTTTATCACACACCTGCCCACCACTGCTCTAGGCCCACTACTCAGCAGGATACTAATTACTGGCATCTCTGTTCTACACCATTTACATAAAACCCAGTAAAACAAGGCATTCTCTGGTATACACATGATCAACCACAGGACTTCCAAAGTTTCTCCAGTGCCACCTGGTCATGAAAATTTCAAAAATTTCATGGTATTTATCTAGCCATTTTTCAAAGATTAAGTTGGAGGCACTGTGGGTTTCAAATCATTCAGGAACCATTAAGTGTTGACAAAGCTCATTTCAATGAAAGCTTTGGAGAACACTCACAGGCAAGGCTTCTCAAAGAGTTGCCAAAAGGTCACATGAAGCCAGGCAAATTGAGGTCTACAATGTGAGGTCCATGTGTGTTTTGACTCTCAACTATACCTGCCAATCTTTCAGAATAAAATCATGTGATATCCTGCCTGAGATTCCCATTGTTTTGTGGAAAGACACCCTGGGCCTAGATCTCAGTTTTCATGGGTGAGTCTCATGCATGGCCTTCTAAAATCTAAACACGATTCATGGCAATACTTCTCTGAGTTCAGTTCTAGAACTCAGTCTCTAAGGGGAATCACACCAGAGTTCAAGCTCAGGTGGACCCAGTCATTCTTTCCAACCACCACGAAAATGACCGCAATTAAAATCAAAACACTCCCACAGGGCCCTCATCTTCTTCCAGAAAGACACTCATCATAACCTCTGGCTGGAGATTTCTATGAGGGGCACAGCCTAAGAAAGTGTCCAAAATAAGCTCACTTGCCCCGCATTTGCCTAAAATCATGGTGGCCTGGACACTCCTCCTGTGAACCAGGAGTGATCAAATATTCCTGCTGTTAAAGTGTTCCGCTTCTCCAATTTGAGGCCTACTGGCTGTGAGGTATGGATTCTTTAAGTGATTTGGAGTCATGAGAAAACCCAAGCAAATATGGGCTAGCCTCTGCAGGGATTTGAAGAACTCATTTAATCCAAAGGGTCCCTATTCTCACTTGATGGAGGTCAGGAACCTAAAACAAGAAGGCAAAAAAATTCATCCACAATGACTTCTCTTTTGGCCATTTCGGTTTGGGAAGCACATGGGATTTTTATTCAGATCCATTGGGTGCTGAGAATCTAAGTCACAGCCTCACACAAGGACCAGAGACTGATTCAGACACATCCCATTCCAAAGCAATTAAGCAAAGCGCCACAGGTGAAGTCCATTCATTTCCATATGAAAACAGTTTTCTTCAGGCTTCACAAAGGGTTGGCATGAGGCAAAGACCTTCCTGACATTCAGGGTAATTGAATCAGAAGTAAGCAAATGGCCCAAGAAGGGTTTCTTCACTGAGACTTTACTGGTCACACTGATATCTGAGTTTTCTGAGATGGTCTCATTCTCTTCAGCTATCCAGTACATGGCCATTTCACAGAGCCTTGTGGTGTTACATATCTGGGACACAAAACCATGAGCGTATTCTGTAGAGTGGCCAGAATTCACGAAGAAAAGAGTAACTTAAGAAGACAGTAGGTGTTGCCCATCCATAAGGCAAAGTGAAGTCCATTAATCAATTGGGCAGTATTAATGTGGGGAAGCTTTCTACTAGAGAAAACAAGTCCATTGATGCATTCTCTTTTCTAATGTCTACAACCACAGATACAGTGGGATACACAGACATAGAAACGCTCACAATGTCAAAGGACTTACTAGAAACAGTCCACTCCACACCAAAAAAAACGCCTTTCCTACCTATTCTCAGAACATGAGAAAAAAACCACAAACTCACACCCACAACGGCAAAGCCACCTCCTTCCCCCAAGTAGGTATGTGACTATCCAGAGTGTCTTCTGACTGGTGGGCCATATTATGTTCCCACGAAATGGCCTGTCCTGTCTCAGATCTGGTCTCCTTGGCCAACTCTGTGAAGTTGTCAGGAGACAGCGGTGAGCCACTACCTGCTTTCTCAGGGAAGGTACCTCTTCAGAGATCTGCTGGCATTTGGCCATCCTCACATCAGTAGGTACCAAGAAAGACTGACTCTGTTCTTGGGAAAAGCAAACAAGTTATCCCAATGGGACTAGGACTGGGTCTGGCTCTGGGTGCCTGGCTTCCTGGATCCCAAGTTCAGAGAATTCCATCACCAAGGAAGTGAGAAGAGGTCACTTCCTTCAGGAACTGAATGAGGTCACTGCCTTGAAAACCACTTTGTCCTAACAGTTGCTTCCAAGGTTCCCATGAGATGAAGGCTGCCCCAACATCCTGTGACACATTCAGAAGTTAGAATGGAATATCAACCTTAGGCACCCGGGAACAGCTCTCCACACAGGCCTGGTTTCTTCCAACTTCTCTACAATAAGAAGAGAGAGGCTGATTTAGACCCATCAATTCATCCTGACCAGGTTGTTTGCCATGGAAGATTTCTATTGCTCTCTCAGGTCCTACATAGCTGCATAAATCTTCTCCAAGGATCATTTCTCCATGGATCTTTGAGGTTCTCAGAAGGTGGAAGATCACCTACATTCCTATATTGTAAGACCAACTCTGCCCTGCTTTTCTGTAAGTTATATTGAGGGAACAGTGTATGTTTAGGGTTAATAACATGTTTGATTTGGGTTACGAATCATTTTGCGAGATGAATAATGGTATTGGCAACCTTCGATATTTACAAGAGTATATAGGTGAAATATAAGTATGAAAGCAGAAAATTAGGAAAGATTTGAAGCCCAGAAGGGAATTGGACCCTTAAGTGGTATTCTTAGCTTTGAGTTATGTGCTGCACAGTTGTCTCAGATAAATCAATATACAATGGCATAGGACCTTGTACCTTGGATGATTGAATGTTGAAGAGAACATCCAGTCAAAAAGCGATATTCAGTACGATGAGGAAGGTACTCGTTAGGTTTAGAATGAAGAGTGAGTATAGGATTTGGACAAAACGTTTTTTAGCAATAGGGTTTCGGTTAGAGAGTGAGTGTAAATGTCAGCACATGTGAAGAGTCAGTCATAATGATGAACTGGGAAAAATATGAGGGAAAGCAGATATCAATAAAGACATTAGGAAATCAAGCAAAGTACAAAGTGAGTGATAGGATTAGACATTTTCAACAGGCTTGAGGTTGAACATATAATCTTAGGAAGAAACAAATATGTAGTCACCAATAGGATTGACATTTGAGAGCATTAGGCAACCTGGACATGTATGTTTTTAGTAATCCATGCTCACTTTCCATTTAGGCTTTGGTACAATTGAAAGTGTGACCTTTGCTTTTTGTGTCCAGAATATTTCTGTGATAAAATGTATATGTATATCACGTGACATGAGTATTTCTTCCACCATTTCCAGGAGCAATATTTTGAGAACATATAAATTTGTATTGGGGTACAAATAGGTATACCCTCTGTCTATGAATATAGCAATAACGCATGAATAGACCATACTGGGAATAAATAATATAACTGGATCCACTTTAAATAATGGATTGAATGGATATCTGAAAATATATAAGAAATGTTATAATGATACAAAATCAATCATTCCAACCAGTTATATATCTAATGGTCATCTTCGGGTTATGTTTTATCATGAAGGGTGTGTGAGTTTTGCTTAAAAATTGATCATGGAAATCGAAAATAATATATTTGAAAAAAAGTCTCATGAAAAGACCAGTCAAGAAACATAGGGAAATACATGTGTTCTGGAGCAAGAAGTGATTGAAAGTGAAACAAATGCCTATAAATTTGCTAAGTAGTGGATGAAATATATATCCTATGATGTGTATAAACTGAAGAAATAGTAATGTACCAGTGTTGAATAATAATTAATGTCAAAATACACATCATGTCCCATAGGAATCTACTTGCATTGATGTTAAACTAGGTCAGTTAATGTAGAAATACTAGGATTTGTTTGCACCTTTCACTGAAGTTAGTTTTCAGTACTAGAAAACAAATATGTATTTCAGGTGGATGAATATTTCTGAGAATAATCTTGTGAAAAGTTGAATATTAATCCACATACATGAACATGAATGAATTTAGGGAGTGTATATAAGACACATATATTTCATATTTTGAAAAATCTAGAGATTTATATATTGTGTGTTTGTGTGGGTGTGTGTATATATATATACACAAACACACACAAACACACACAAAGACATTCAAAAGTAGAATTATATATGCCAATCGAATTTCACCATGAAATATATATCATCCACAGATCCAAAAATATTCATTTTACTGAACATGGATTTATGTATAATGTTATTAAACTAGGAAGCTCACCATTAGCTTGAATTTTCAGTTCCAACAGCGTTTAGGTGGAGTGATCTCTTCTCACAATTTGTATCTGCAATGTCAGGCACCTCACAAAAATGTACTTGTGATATCAGGTAGGATTCTATATGTGCATATAAAAATTAATGTGCTGAATAGGTTACAGTGAAAGGGAGATAGGAATTCACATATTTGTTAACTTTAATACACAGATAAAACAATTTCAATTAAAAAATGACTAGATTTATAACACCTACCATTTATCTTGCAAAAGGGAAGTCCAATATACACCATGCCTCCTCTGAACTGCTTATATTTCAATTCCGTTTGGGTTATTTTTCTCCATCATATTAGTATTTGTAGTTAGCGTCTAGAAGGGTATGGGTTATTGTCAGGAATTCAGTATTTCAATTGGAAAATTGGAAAGTGAATCCAATGTGTATGCAATTATGTGCTGTACAATATTCTTCCCACTCTCATCCAGAACAATGGCTTGACATTACCTTCGCCCCAAGTAAGACACAATTAGAGAAGAAGAGTTAGAAATTCTGTGAATACATATCTGGAATGGAAAATGCTCAGGAGTTCACAACCTTGGAGGTGGTAGAGGATTTTCCAAAAGTAAGGGACAGGGTTGATCACCCAACATGATCTTTCATTAAAATTGTGAGCCATCTTGCCACAAAGCCATGAAAAGATAATTTTTGCTTTAGTATAAATTACTGCAAATTCTGAACCTGCTTAGAATGCCTGACCATGTTTTGAACTCACCCATGCCTGGCTCTCTGACCAGATAACAGCCCATTCTGAAACTTTAATGACACCTCATAAATATTCGCCTTCCCTGGCCAGACAACGACCCTCTCAGAAGCTCTAATGGTCCTCATAATTTCTGATGCTGGGGCCAGAAAAAAAAATGTAAACTACAATTAGTGTGATGCTTGTCAAAGTTCTGTTTTCTGTAACCCTCCTTTTGTGTAACTTTCTGGGCTATAAAGCTGGGCTGTAGGAAAGGTGGGGTTGCTGTCTTGTTCCCGCCAGTTTGAGAGGGAGAGGCAGCCCCCCTGCTTGAAATATTAAGCTTGCCTTAATTTGATTTTAATTGGAGTCAGTGGTCTTTTCTTGTGTCCTGGACTAACATTTTGGAGTTCCCCAGCAACATGACCCGACCAGATCACAAAGCCAGACTGCTGGAAATTCTGAAGCTGGCCTATCCTCCAGGACTCCGGGCTGGAGAGTCAAGTTCCAAAACCTTGGAATGAGCCTTCAGTCCGTGGATCACTGCAGTGAACCATCGCACTAAAACTATTATCAAGCACCTGGTGGAGGAGGCCTTCATAGGTAAGAGGCGCCTTTATAACATCTGATATCCGGTTAAGGGAGTACTCTTCTGATGACAGAGAGGTGGCCTGGGAAGGCTCACATATACTCCTGTCTGGGACAGTAATAGGAATCCTTCTTTCCTCTGTTCTGTTCTGTAGGGAATACCTCTGAAAGTGTAGAGAGGTGCCGACTGGCATGCAGGAGCTCTTACCCCGGAGCTTTAGCTCCTCTGGTTTTCTGTTTATTTGCCGAGTTTCTGTTTTTTTTGTGTGTGTGTTTTGTTCTGTGTTCTAAATGTTTTTTATTTGTTTGTTTTTGTGCGTTTTGTTGTGTGATTTCTGTGGTAAAAACTTAAGGATATTGTACTTGAAAATGGGTAATAAATCATGTAAGCCTGACACCCCTTTGGACTGTGTTTTAAAGAAATGTGATGCACTATACCCGCCTTTGTTAAGCAGGATGAGAGAAGCCCCTAGCTGGCTGTCTGGAGCACACCCACGGCAGAGGGCAATGCCTGCTGGGGACCTAATAACTGAGTATCTCCCAGGTTAACAAGTGAAACTCCTTTAAAACCCCTTGTCCCTCCAGATCAAGAGAGTCACAACTTTGGACAAAGTCCCCTGTTTTTCTCCTTTGTTAGCAAAGCAGTAAACCTCCCTTTTACTTTTTCTCAAACCCTGTCCTTATATTAAATTGGTATTAATTGACTTCAAGGTCCGGAACCGAAATTTAAGTTACAAATTTTGATACCGCCCCTGACCCTGGAATTTTTGAGAGCTGACTACTGAAATGTTAGGAGATTCAGCGTGCTTGGGGTGGAACCGAACCAGAGGAGCTAATCCTGTAAGTAAAAGACGCGACTGAGGGACTCCCAGCAGCTGCCGAAGTCCTGTTGCTTCAGTGAATTCCCTCCTTTCTTCCCTGCACTGTAAGTATTATGCCACCTCTGTCTTCTTAAAAAAGAGAAAAAGAAAAAGGAGACACTAAATGCAGTAAAGTCACCATGGAGACCTTTGATATTGCATTTCAGGTTCCCCCTCTGTGAAAACATCTGATGCCCTTGTGGGGACATATATCGTGCCACTGGTGTAGGGGATTTTTCTCTTTTCTGCTGTTTTAAAGGCTTCTGTCCTGTCAGCCATAGTCTGGAGCTCCTTTCTGTCTGTCTTTTGTCTTTGTTTCTGGCCATTTAAGACATGTGCAATAATGTGTTGATATTATAAATTGTTTCTTGGGAATGATCTTAGCTGAATGTGTGTCTAAAGGATGATGTTTTATTGTAACAATATGGTATCTGAATGGGTTTTTGAAGCATTGCACAATCTTGAAGTTAAAAGTCGGGTTTAGGTAATTTTTTAGTTTATGATTTCAGATAATTCATGCCAGAGAGCTTAAATACTTAAAATGGAAAACTAAAGAATTCTACTTCCAAGTTGGCAAGTAACTTCCCAATCATTCAGTCTTTTTTTTAACCAATTTTTAATTGGGTAGCCTGGGAAAATGTCACAGTGTGTATCAGTGCATTAATTTGGACAAGGATAGTAAATCATAGTATGGTATCTGTTGACAAAAAAAGATGTTAAGGTATAAAATTTTGTGAATTGTATCTTAAAATTGTATCATAATTTTCAACATCCTCACCTGCAAATTATGGTTAAAGTGCCTTAGGCCTGAGGTGTCTGCTTAGAATAGCAGTTTTGTCCAGCTCCTTCCAGAACTCAGCCAGGACTTATGTTGAAATGTAAATGAAAGAAGCCTGCAAACTAAGTAGGAGACTGAACTGATGTCTAAGTGGGAAAAAAAAGGTATATCGTATGGTTTTTACTAATTACTGGCCAGTCATTTTTTCTAGGACTCTCATTTTTTTCCTTAGATTCTGAATTTTTTTTGAGCTCATTATTTTGATCCTACAGAACTAGGTTAATATTTTTCTGATCCATTCTATATTTGACCAACAGTGGAGTTTTGAAACATTGCAATGGAGATTTCACCTGCGAAAAGCTACAAGGCCTTACTATTATTATTTGTGCACACTTTTGTTATGTGTTGTATGTCTATATATCCATATGTTCGTATATCATATATGTGATATACAAATTAACATATATAAGGAGCGATCATTAAAAAAAGCACTCATAAAAACAAATTTTAAAAAGTGGATTCAAAGATCTTTAATTCACGTGATTTAAATGATTCACTTTAAATTTGGATAAGCAAATAACAATAAATGTCTTTAAATTTAAGCTTACAAGTTTTTCTAGCTGCTCAAAAATCTAATAAAATATTAATGTCTATAAAATGTCTAATATGCCTTGGTTCTAGGACTTTTCCTTTAACAAAGAAATGGTTTACACTGTTCAATACATTTCTCTAATATTTTGATAAATAAGTGAAGTAAATTTGATATGGGATTACTCATTCATGAGTACTTTTGTTAGATATCTGATTGATTTAGTAAGGTCTGTATAAGTTTGTTCTAAAGTCTGTATAAGATTGTAAAAATCAGTCATGTGATAAAGCGACACAAATTTTTTAAAACAAAAGTTTACCCATAACATTGTGTTTATAAAGTTTTATTTTTCTAGAACAAGCAACCATAAAAATTAAACAACTGATTAAATAAGAACTGTTATTTTAGAGCACTCTATTGCCATTTCTTTAAAAGCTAAACTTGGTTAATGTAAAAACATCAATGTCATTGTGATGCTATTAATGTGCTCATATCTTCCAGGTATACAATTCTGTAAGGTAGAAACTTTAAAAGAGCATTTCATCAAGGAGGTGTTCTGAAGTTGTATGGTAAAAATATATATATATTGGGGATTTATTTACTTGTTATCAACAAGATATATAAAGTTTTATGTTACTTTTTACATTGGGAAAAAATTTAAATATATTTTTAAGTTAATGAGCGCCTAATCTATGAATAGGTTAAAAACTTTCAGCCTTTCTTTAATTCATGTTTTAAATGTGATATCATATGGTGTTAGCTAATATTCATGTGACCTCAAACAATTTATGTAAACTGTGTAAAATCATATTTAAAAAACAAAGATCAGCTTTAGAACTAAAACACTTAAGATTTATATAGAGCCCTGCCTTACCTGAGATAAGGCTCTGTGTCTCATCTTACAACATGTGAGAATAACTACGAAAGCAGTAGGTCAGATGTTATTTAATTTAAAGTTATGTTTTTCTGTCAAGATTACTAGGATCTCAAAAAGGGGATATAATGTATAACTCAGCCTAAAATTCAGGGTAGCTATTACACGAACTAAGTATTTTTACTCTTGTTAATTTTATTTTGAATTTCCTTATAAGTTAACTAAAGATTCCCTGTTAGTGTTTTACAAAAGAGTTGCTTTTAGAACACAACATTGGTTAATTTAAGATAATAAGTCATCACCTACAAGACAGACAGAAAAATACAGATCCCAAATAATAAAAAGATAAATAATTTTAAATTATAGACATTAAAGCACAGTACTCTTAATATAAGGCTGTTAAAATTTATTTGCTGGATGTTTAAGATTAGGATTTAAAATTTAATTTAAATGAAAAGGGACAATAAAACAAATATTTGGCTCTTGCCCTCTGAGTCAGTCTGTATCCAGGGAACAGGAGACTTCTCTAAAGAACTTTGCAACTCTGAGCCACATAACCTCCTGATCAGGAAGATTAATGAGACCACTGGAGAACAGAAAGCCAATCAGTGCATTTTCTATGAAGAAGAGAGTCATCAGAGAAGCGAGATATTCCTGATGCTTCCGAGAGAAGCCACATGGTCAAGCAAGACCTGGACTCACCTAGCGCAAATGGCACTAGCAGAACTGAGAAGCTGCTCTCAAGTTTCCCCAGGAATGACTCCCATAAAATCTCAGCTGACTGTTAACAATAGATAGAAACAAAAGTCAGTTTTACTGCTTCATCTTAAACTCTTAGCAAAGACAGATAAACCCAAAATACAGCCATTCCTGGGCATTTTAAAAAATAATAGTTATAATAATATTTTAACGTATACACTTTATGGTAGCCTCCCAAAATAAGTAAGACTGGAGGCTACAAAGAAGGATTCTCAGACAGTAATGCCTGATGAGTATAAAAAGAGACTATCAAGAGGAGGTACCAGAGGCAGAAGTTTTTTGTTTAAGGCCTACAGATATTCCTAACCTACACAGGTAGGCTTGGTGTTTGCTAGTACGATTATCCAGCCCTGAATAACAGAATTAAAGGTTTATCTATTACACACAGAGGTCATACTAGTAAAAGGAATTTGCAAGATCAGATGACATTAAATTATTAAACTGTATCTTATGGGGTGAAACAACTGTGACACTAAAAGTTAAGTTGAAAGTCCTGATAACTGGGGATATTGAAGACAGATGAGGGGACATCTATACAGTGAAATGTTTCAGCTGCTGCAACATTTATTCAGTACTCATGGTTTTTGTTTCTCTCATAGAAGAACCCATCCCCAGATGACTTTACAAACTGTTCTACCACAACCAGACTTCTAAAAGGCAAATCATATCCCTCATGTTGTGCCCCCTCATGTCACCCTCTCTCAGCTCAGAAGAAGCCAAAATGAGTGACGACTCTCTTCTTACAACAATGGAGCCAAAAATAGATAGACTTTCATTTTAAGTAACTAATTAAGTCAGGTAAAATCAGGGAGACTGGTTTTGTGTGAGTTCAAAAAATATGGAGACTGTTACGTGAGGTATTAAAATTCCCTCAGTGCTCTTCCCCTACCCTATCAAAGATTTGAAAGGGACACATTAGAAAAGGGGGGAATGATATACCCAACCTGATCTTTTATTAAAATTTGGATCCATCTTGCCACAAAGCCATGAAAAGAAAATTTTGGCTTAACTATAAATTACACCAAATTCTGAACCTGCTTGGAATGCCTGCCCGTGGCCTTGAACTCACCCATGCCTGGCACTTTGACCAGGAACAACCCTCTATGAAACTTTATTGACACCTCATAAATATTGGCCTTCCGTGGCCAGACAATGACCCTCTCTGAGGTTCTAATGGTTTTCATAAATTCTGATGTTGGGACCAGCAAAAAAAAAAAAAAAAAAAATATATATATATATATATATATATATATATATATATATATATATATATATAAACTACGATTAGTGTGATGCTTGTCAGAGTTCTGATATTTGTAACCCCCCTGTAGTGTAAAATTCTGGGTTATAAACCTGGGATGTAGGAAATTTGGGTGGCTGTCTTGTTCCCACTGTTTTGGGAGGGAGAGGCCACCTGGGCAGTGGAAATTATAAGCTTGCTTTAACTTGATTTTAATTGGAGTCAGTGGTCTTTTCTTGCATCCTGGTCTAATAGGTAAATGCTATCAAACATGCAGCTCTGCCGGCCTAAAGACTTCCTTAGAAACTGCCTCTGAGGATGGGCACTTGACATATATGTTGTTGTCAGGAGCTTTAGCTTTCTTTCTAATGAGACCATCAAAGCTGGATCTGCATCTATGTGACGTGGAGGACATGGTTTCTTATTTTCCAAAGGACATGAGGCAGCAGTGCTGAATTCACTCTTTGTAGGTAAACTGTGGCCACTGAAGGCTAAGTGACTCCCCGTGTGGACTGTGAAGCCATTTGGTCATCCTCCACTTTTCATGGTGTTTCTTGCTGCTGCACTGGGAGTTTGTTATTTGCTTCACAAAATACAAGGAATTCAGCTGGGACACAGTGCTGGAGAGAGTTCTGTCACATGAAATAGATGAGGGTCTGCAGGAGAATGCATCAACCATGCTTCTATCCCACATAGCTTGTCCCCTTGACCATAGCACCTGATTCTGAACATTGTCCTGAAACATCTCCATATAACAAGATGCCTTATATGGAGAGTTATCAGACATATAAGTGATTCCTGGCTGCACAATGTCAGCCACAAGCCATTTGAAAGTCAATGTCAGATACACATGGCCCGACCACAGATGTTTTATCACACACCTGCACACCACAGCTCTGGGCCCACTACTCAGCAGGCTCCAACATACTGGCATCTCTGTTCTACATCATTTTCATGAAACCCAGTCAATCAAGGCACTGTCTGGTACACACTTCATCAGTAAGAGGACATTGAAAGGTTCTCCAGTGCCACCTGGTCATGAAAATTTCAAAAATTTCATTGTATTTATCTAGCCATTTTTCAAGGATAAAGTTGGAGAAATTGTGGGTTTCAATTCATTCAGAAACCATTAATGTTTGAGGAAGCACATTTCAAGGAAACTCTGGAGAACTCTCAGAGGCAAGGCTTCCCAAAGAGTGGCCAAAAGGACACAAGAAGCCAGGCCCATTGAGGTCTACAATGTGAGGCACATGTGTGTTTTGACTGTCAACAATGGCTGCCAAGTCTTTCAGAATAAAATAATGTGATGCCCTGGCAGAGATTGACAATGCTCTGCGGAAAGCCACCCTGGGCATTGATCTCAGTTTCCAAAGGCAACTCTCATGCGTGGTCTCCTAAAATCCCAACACAATTCATGGCAATACTTCTCTGAGGTCAGTTCCTGAACTCAGTCTGTAAGGGGAATCACACCAGAGTTCAAGCCACGTGGACCTAGTCATCTCTTCCAACCACCACACAAATGACCACAATTAAAACCAAAACACTCCCAAATGGCCCTCATCTTCTTCCACATAGACACTCTTCATAGCCTCTGGCTGGAGCTTTCCATGAGGGGCACAGCCCAAGACAGTTTTCCAAATAAACTCCCTTGCCCCTCATTTGCCTAAAGTCAGGGTGGCCTGGACTCCCTTCCTGTGAACCAATAGTGATCAAATAGTCCTGCTCTTAATACTGCTCTGCTTCTCTAATTTGAGGCCTACTGACTGTCTGGTATAGATTCTTTATGTGAATTGGTGTCATGAGAAAACCCAAGCCCTTATGTGCTAGCCTCTGTAGGGCTTTGAAGAACTGATTTGACACAAAGGATCCCTATTCTCACTTGATGGAGGTCAAGAAGCTTACAGAGGAAGGCGAGAGACTTCGTCCACAATGACTGCTCTTTTGGCCATTTTCATTTTGCATGCAAACTGGGAAACTTTCTTTAGATCCATCAGGTGCTGAGAATCTAAGCCACTGCCTCACATAGGGCAAAGAGACTTATTCAGCCACATCTCTTTCCAAAGCAATTAAGCAAAGAGCCACAGGTGATGCCCATTCATTTCCATTTGAAAACTCTTTTCTTCTGGCTTCACAAAGGGGTGGCCTGGGGCAAAGATCTTCCTGACATTCAGGACAACAGAACAATAGGTAAGCAAAAGGCCCAATGCAGTGTTTTTCCACTGAGACTTTAATGGTCACACTGATATGTGAGTTTTCTGAGATGCTTCTATTCTCCTCAGCTATCCAGTACATGGCCATGTAACAGATCTTGAAGGTGGTACATATCTTGGAAACCAAACCATGAGGCTATTCTGGAGAGTGGCCAGTATTCAGGAAGAAAACAAGAACTTAGGAAGATAGTAGGTGTTGCCCATCCATAAGGCAAGCCTCTCTCCATTCTTTAATTGTGCAGGATGAATGCTGGCAAGCTTTCTACTAGACAGGACACAACCATTGATGCATTCGCTTTTCAAATGTCTACAACCACAGATACAGTGGAATGCACAGACATAGAAACACTCACGTTGTCAAACGACTTTCTAGAAACATTCCAGTCCAAACAAACAAACAGTCTTTCCTACCTATTCTCAGAAAAGAGACAAAACCACAAACTCACACCAACACCCACAACGGCACCTCCTTCCCCCAAGTATGTTGGTGAATATCTTGAGTGTCCTCTGACTGGTGGTCCATGCTATGTTCCCCAAAAATGGCCTGTTCTGTCTCAGATCTGGTCTTCTTCACCAACTCTGTGAAGTTGTCAGGAGCCATGGTTGAGCCACTACCTGCTTTCTCAGAAAAGGCTCCTCTTCAGAGGTCTCCTGGCATTTGGCCATTCTCACTTCAGTAGGTACCAACAAAGACTGACTCTGTCCTTGGTAAATCCAAACATTTGAGACCACTGGGACTGGGACTGGGACTGACTCTGGGTGCCAGGCTTCCTGGATGCCAAGTTCAGAGTGTTCCATCACCAAGGAAGTGTGTACTGATATTTGCTTCTAAGGGTCCCAGTAGATGGAGACTGCCCGTACTTCCTGTGACAGTTTCACAAGTTAGAATGGTATATCAACAATAGGCACCCGGGAACAGCTCTTCTCACAGGCCTGGTTTTGTCCATCTTCTCTACATTAAGAAGAGAAAGGCTGATTCAGACACATCTCTTCATCCTGACCCGGTTGTTTAACATTGAAAATGACTTTTGCTCTCTCAGGTCCTTCATAGCTGCCTTCTTCTTCTCCACGTATCATTTCTGCATGGACCTTTGAGGTTCTCATCAGATGGAAGATACCCTACAATCGAGTATTGAAAGATCAACTCTTTCCCTGCTCTTCTGTAAAGTTAGATTGAGCGAACAGTGTATGGTTAGGGTTAACAACATGTTCGATTGGGTTAGGAATAATTCTGCAGGATGAATAATGCTTATGGGAACATGCGATATTTACAAAATATACAGTTGAAATATAAATATGAAAACAGAAATCTAGGTAAGATTTGATGCCCAGAAGGGCATTGTGCCCTTGATTGGGATACTTAGCTTTGAATTAATTTCTGCACAGATGTCTCAGATAAATCAATATACAATGGTATAGGACATTGTACCTTGGATGATTGAATGTCGAAGAGAACATGCAGTCAAAAAGGGATAGTTGGTAGGATTAGAAAGATAGTCGGTAGTTTTAGAAAGATGAGTGAGTATAGGATTTGGACAAAATGGTCTTTAGCAATAGGGTTTCATGTAGAGATTGAATGTAAATATCAGCACATGTTAAGAGGCAGTCACAATGATGAACTGGGGAAAATATATATCAATAGAGACATTAGGAAATCAGGCAAAGTATAAGGTGAGTAATAGGATTAGACATTTTCAACAGGTTTGAGGTTGAATATATAATCTTAGAAAGAAACAAATATGTAGTCACCAATTGGATCGACATTTGAGAGCAATAGGAAACCTGAACATGGATGATTTTAGTAATCCATGTTCAATTTCCATTTAGGCTTTAGTACAATCATAAGTGTGACATTTGCTTTTTGTTTCCAGAATATTACTGTGATAAAATGTATATGTAGATCAGGTGACATGAGTATTTCTTTCACCATTTCTAGGAACAGTATTTTGAAGACGTGTAAATTAGTATTTTGAATACAAATAGGTGTACACTGTGTCTATGAATATAGAAATAATGCATGAATAGACCATAATGTAAATAAATAATATAACTGGTTCCAACTTAAATAATGGTTCGAGTTGATATCTGAAAATATACAGGAAACCTTATATTGATATATATCCATTCATTCAAACCAGTTATACATCTAATGGTAATATTAGGGTTATGGTTTATCATGAAGAATGTGTGAGTTTTGCTTCAAAGGTAATTGTGGAAATCGAAAATAATGTGTTTGGAAAGAAGTCTCATGAAAAACCAGTCATGTAACCTGGAGGAATACAAGTGTTCTGAAGCAGGAAGTGATTGAAAGTGAAACAAAAGCCTTTAAATTTGTGAACTTGTGGATGAAATATATATCTTATGATGTGCATAAACTGAGTAAATAGTAATGTACAAGTGTTGAAAAAAAATGAACGTCAAAATACACATCATGTCCCATAGGAATCTACTTGCATTTATATTAACCTGGGTCAATTAGTGTAAAAATATTAGAATATGTATGCACAATTCACTGAACTTAGTTTTCAGTACTAGGAAACAAATACGTATTTCAGGAGGATGAATATGTCTTAGAATAATCTTATGAAAAGTTGATTATAAATACGCACTTAAATATTAATGAATTTAGGGAGTACATAATAAGATACATTTATTTCATATTTTGAAAACTGTGGAAAAAAAAAAAATATATATATATATATATATATATATATATATATATATATATATATATATACAGACATTAAAATACACACACAGAAATTAAAAAGTATTAATATACAAGCCAAATGAAATTCACCATGAAATATAAATCATCCACAGATCTAAAAATATTCATTTTACTGAACATGAATTTATGTATAGTGTTGTTCAGCTAGGATACTCACGCATAAGTTGAATTTTCAGTTCCAACAGTGTTTAACAGGAGTGATCTCTTCTTACAATTTGTATCTGCCAAGTCAGCCACCTCACAAGAAAGTACGTGTGGTACCAGGTAGGATTCTATATGTGCATGTAAAAATATATGTGCTGATTAGGCTACAGAGAAATGGAGACATGAACTCACATATTTGTTAACTTTAAAAACACATGGAGAAGTGTTTCAACAAAAAATTCACTACATTTAAAACTCCTACCATATATAATGCAAAAGGAACGTCCAAATGTACACCTGGCATCCTCTGAACTGCTTGTATTTCAATTTGGTTTGGTCTATTTTTATCCATCATATTAGGATTTGTAGTCAGAGTCTAGTAGGGAGTGGGTTACTATGAGGGATTAAGTATTTTGAATGAATAATTGGAAAATGAATCCAATGTGTATGCAAATATGTGCTACAAAAAAATCTTCCCACTCTCATCCAGAACAATGCCTTGACATTACCTTCGCCCCAAGTAAGATACAATTAGAGGAGAAGAGTTAGAAAATCTATGAATACATATCTGGAATGGAAAATGCTCGGGAGTTCACAACACTGGAGGTGGTAGAGGAGTTTCCAAAAGTAATGGAGACTGTAAACACTCCACAAACATGGAAGTGTGCAGGCCTCAAGACATCTGGGAAACTGTCTTTGAGATTGTACACTTGAAATATATGTTGTTTTCAGGAGCTTTAGCTTCCTTTGTAGTGAGATCATCAAAGCTGTGTATGCATCTATGTTACATGGAGGACATGGTTTCTTATTTTCCAATGAACATGAGGCAGCAGTGCTGAATTCTCTCTTTTTGGGTAAGCTGTGGCCACTGGGGTCTAAGAATCTTTCCGTGTAGACTGTGAAGCCATTTGGTCATTCTCCAATTTTGTTGTGTTTCTTGTTGCTGAACTGGGAGTTTGGTATTTGCTTCACAAAATACAAGGAGTTCAACTGGAACACAGTGCTGGAGGGAGTTCTGTCACGTGTGGTGTGTAAGGGTCTGATGGAGAATGCACCAATCAGGCTTCTATGCCACATTGCTTGCCCCCTTGACCGTAGCAACTTGATTCTGAACATTGCCCTGAAAACTCTCCATCTAACAAGATGGCTTAATATACAAAGTCTGCTGGCTGCACCATGTCAATCACAAGCATTTGGAAGCCGAAGTAAGATCCACATGACCCCACCACAGATGTTTTATCACACAACTGCACACCACAGCTCTGGGCCCACTACTCAGCAGGCTCCACCATACTGGCAGCTCTGTTCTACACCATTTTCATGAAACCCAGTCAAGGAAGGCACTGTCTGGTACACTCTTGATCAGCAACAGGACATCCAAAGGTTCTCCAGTGCCACCTGGTCATGGAAATTTCAAAAATTTCATGGTATTTATCTAGAAATTTTACAAGGATGAAGTTGGAGAAACTGTGGGTTTCAATTCATTCAGGAACCATTAAATTTTTAGGAAGCACATTTCAAGGAAACCTCTGGAGAATTCTCAGAGGCAAGGCTTCCCAAAGTGTGGCCAAAAGGCCACATGAAGCCAGGCCCATTGAGGTCTACAATGTGAGGTTCATGTTTGTTTTGACTGTCAACAATGGCTGCCAAGTCTTTCATAATAAAATCATGTGATGTCCTGGCTGAGATTGACAGTGCTTGGTGAATAGCCACCCCAGGCTTAGATCTCAGTTTCCAATGGCGACTCTCATGCATGGCCGCCTAAAATCCCAACACAATTAATGGCAATACTTCTCTGAGGTCAGTTCCAGAACTCAGTCTTTAAGGGGCATCACACCAGAATTCCAGCCCAGGTGGACCCAGGATTCTCTTCCAACCACCAACAAATGACCACAATTAAAACCAAAACACTCCCACATGGCCCTCATCTTCTTCAACACAGACACTCTGAATAACCTCTGGCTAGAGGTTTCCATGACGGGCGCAGCCCAAGACCGTGTCCAAAATAAGCTCCCTTGCCCCTCATTTGCCTAAAGTCAGGGTGGCCTGGACACCCTTCCTGTGAACCAAGAGTGATCAAATAGCCCTTCTTTAATACTGCTCTGCTTCTCCAGTTTGAGGCCAACTGACTGTCTGGTATAGATTCTTTATGTGAATTGGTGTCCTGAGAAAACCCAAGCACCTATTGGCTAGCCTCTGCCGAGCTTTGAAGAACTGGTTTGACCCAACGGATCCCTATTCTCACTTGATGGAGGTCAGGAAGCTTACAGAGGAAGGCGAGAGACTTCATCCACAATGACTGCTCTTTTGGCCATTTTGGTTTTGGATGCACACTTGGAAACTTTCTTTAGATTCATCAGGTGCTGAGAATCTAAGCCACTGCCTCACACAGGGCAAAGAGGCTGATTCAGCCACATCCATTTCCAAAGCAATTAAGCAAAGAGCCACAGGTGACGCCCATCCTTTTCCATTTGAAAATTGATTTCTTCAGGTTTCACACAGGGGTGGCCTGAGGCAAACACCTTCCTGACATTCAGGACAACAGAACAAAAGTCCAAAGTAGTGTTTCTCCACTGAGACTTTAGTGGTTGCACTGATATCTGAGTTTTCTGAGATGCCCTCATTCCCTTCAGCTATCCAGTACATGATCATGTCACAGAGCTTGGAGGTGGTACATATCTTGGAAATAATACCATGAGGCTATTCTGGAGAGTGGCCAGTATTCAGGAAGAAAAGAGGAACTTAGGAAGATAATAGGTGTTGCCCATCCATAAGGCAAGCAGCTCTTGATTCTTTAATTTGGCAAGATGAATGCGGGGAAGCTTTCTACTAGACAGGACACAACCATTGATGCATTCGCTTTTCAAATGTCTACAAAAACAGATTCAGTGGGATACACAGACATAGAAACACTCACATTGTCAAATGACTTTCTAGAAACATTCCAGTCCAAACAAACAAACCGCCTTTCCTACCTATTCTCAGAACATGAGACAAAACCACAAACTCACACCGACACCCACAATGGAACCTCCTTCCCCCAAGTATGTCTGTGAGTATCCTGAGTTTCCTCTGATTTTTGGGCCATACTATGTTCCACCAAAATGGCCTGTCCTATCTCAGAACTGGTCTTCTTTACCAACTCTGTGAAGTTGTCAGGAGCCATGGTTGAGCCACTATCTGCTTTCTCAGAAAAGGCCCCTCTTCAGAGCTCTCCTGGCATTTGGCCATTCTCACTTCAGTAGGTACTAAGAAAGACTGACTCTGTCCTTGGTAAATCCAAACAAGTGAGACCACTGGAACTGGGACTGGGACTGGCTCTGGGTGCCTGGCTTCCTGGATCCCGAGTTCAGAGAGTTCCATCACCAAGGAAGTGTGATAGGTCACTTCCTTCACGAACTGAATGAGGTCACTGCGTTGGCAACCACTTTGTCCTAACAGTTGCTTCCAAGGGTTCCATGAGATGGAGGCTGCCCATACTTCCTGTGACACTTTCACAAGATAGAATGGTATATCAACCATAGGCACCCGGGAACAGCTCTCCACACAGGCCTGGTTTGGTCGATTTAATCTACATTAAGAAGAGAGAGGCTTTTAGACACATCCCTTCATTTTGACCAGGTTGTTTTACATGGAAGTTGACTTTTGCTCTCTCAGGACTTTCATAGGTGTCTCCTTCTTCTTCAGGGATCTTTTCTGCATGGATCTTTGAGGTTCTCAGCAAGTGGAAGATCCCCTATATTCCTGTATTGTAAGACCAACAATATCCTTGTTCTTCTGTTAAGTTAGATTGAGGAAATATTGCATGTTTAAGGGTAATAACAGGTTCGATTTGGTTTAGGAATCATTCTGTGGGATGAATTAAGGTATTGGGAACCTGCGATATTTACAAGAATATACTGGTGAAATATAAGTATGAAAACAGAAATCTAGGTAATATTTGAAGTCCAGAAGGGCATTGGGTGGCCTGAACACCCTTCCTTTGATTCAGGAGTGATCAAATAGCCCTGCCGCTAATACTGCACTGCTTCTCCAATTTGAGGCTTACTGACTGTCAGGTATAGATTCTTTATATGATTTGCAGAAATGAGAAAACCCAAGCACCTATTGTCTCATGCCACAGCAAATGGTTTATTGGGGTCCAGCATGCTGGGGCTCAAAGCTCACTTCAGAGGAGCAAAGAACAAAGAGCCCCGAGAACAACTTGAGAAGATATTATATACAATCTTTAGAGAGTGCAGGGACTTTATATACATCATAGCCTCCTTTAGCAAATCAACATATGTGGTAAGCCATTGTTGTAGATTGTGGCTGCCATTAGAAGATGGCGCCGGCTTCCACTGTGGCCTGTAGTAAACAACTCCTTTTATGGAGAGATGGCACGCTATCCCTTGAAACCCTATGAGAAAGATCCACGTGGCGGCTTAAGATTGGTATGTGGGAGGCTTTATTATACTGTGCTTGGGCGCTCGGGAGGAGGGGGGTCACTAGAAGATACTTTAATCAAGGCCTGAATAAACTGCTGAAAGAAGATTTCTGAGTTGCGTCTTCCCTGCGGGCAAGGGGTCGCGACAAGTGGTGCCGAGACCCGGGAACCAGAACTTTCAGTAGTCAGGTGTGGTGCACCGGTTAGTCCCAGGTAAGTGGGATCCACGATCAAAGCGGGGATTAGTCCCAGGTAAGTGGGATCCGCGATCAAAGCGGGGCAGCTCCTCTGTAAAGCAAGAGAGAGCGTTACATTTTATTGCAGCTGCACTGTGTACTTTCACTTTTGTTTTTTGTGTGTCTTTTGTTGTGTCATGGGTGCCACATCTTCAAGTCCGCTTCTCCTGGTCCTACATGGCCTGTTACGTTCCAAGGGACTAGAAGTGAAACGTAGTACTTTACAGAGATTTTTACAGAAGACAGATATTGCTGCACTGTGGTTTGCGTTTTCGGGCAGCCTTACTATACCTAGCTGGGACAAATTAGGGAAAGATCTAGATTTCGCTCGTGAACAAGGCACCTTAGAGGGTGGTGTTATACCACTTTGTAAGTTAGTTAGAGGATGTATAGTAGATAGTAAATGCCAGGAAGCTGTGAGTGAGGGTCAAGCTGTTCTTGAGCAACAACATGAGGAAAAGTCTGAAGGATCACATAGTGAAGTGGCAGAGAGCATTGGGAGTAAGAGTAGTGAGAAGGCAAAAGAGCCTGAAACTAAAAATAGGAGAAGGCTCTACCCAGACTTGGCTGAATTAAAAACGCCTGCGAACACAAGCGGCTCAGAGAGTTCTGAGGACCTTGATATATTCCTACAACAACTACGCAAGATAAAAATGAAGAAAAAGAAACAAGGGATACAGGGCACGCAGGCCTACTGTAAAAAGGGGACGGGATCCAATATTGGTCAACAACACTCTGAGGAGGAGGAGGTAGAATATCTCGAAAAAGATATGGTGCCGGTTGCCCCACCCCCGTATGTGGGGGGGAGCCAAAATTCCGGGAGATCTTATCATGCGCAAGTTTGGAGGACAGTTAATACAGATATGGGACTTGCATACCCTGTATTTCAGGACAATAACAGGGGAAGATATCATGAGCCTTTAGACTTTAAGATAATTAAAACCTTGGCGGAATCTGTCCGCACTTATGGCGTGGATGCCGCTTTCACCCTTACTCAGGTGGAGGGACTTGCTAGATTTTGTATGACTCCTTCAGATTGGGCTAATCTAGTCTGCGCTTGTGTCTCCCCAGGGAAATTTTGGATTGGAGAGCATTTATGCTAGAGGGTGCAGTAGAGCAAGCTGCTCAAAATCATGCAGCAAGACGCCCTGCCTAGGATAAGGATATGCTTTTGGGACAAGGCAAGTTTGCTAATCAACAAACAGGATACCCCCCCCGAACATTCACGCCTTGTCAAGATCACTCTTGGGAGAAACATCAGGTCTCTAAGGGTTTCTCTCTTTCCCCCTCTCATAAAAGATACTTATATAATTCTTCAAACTGTAATTCCTCTATAGGAACAGGTTGGTCTTGGTTTCAATGGTTAATTTCCAATGAAAAGGGAGCCACAGCTGATATCTCCACTTTGGCTCAATTACGAGGAGTCAAAAGCTGGTTGTTTAATGTTTCTGGTAGTATCCAAGACTCGGATCGAGGTAGGAGACTTGGAAATATTTCACATAACTCACAATTAAGTAATGCTACATTATCCTCTGCAGCAGTCTGTCTCCAATCTCCGTTCCTGTTTCTTTTGGCTAATGATACATCAAAGGGGATGCTTAATTGTTCTAATGTTACCTGTTATTTAACTGAGTGTTGGAATGGCTCTTGGACTGTGGCAGTGATTATGAAAATTCCAACCTTTGTCCCGATCCCAGTTACTGTGGATCCGGAATCTTTTCCTATTGTTGAACTGATTAGAGCCCGTAAAGATTTTGGTATTATGGCAGTTACAGTGACAGCTGTGGCGGTATCTGCTGCTGAAGCAGTTACAGCTGGAGTAGCCATGGCCAGCCAAGTACAAACTGCTGCCACTCTTAATGAGGTTATTCAACAAACATCCACCATACGTAAATCTCAAAGTAGAATTAATCAACACATTTTATCTTGGATTCTGGCTACTAATCAAAGGATAAATCTGCTTCAAGATCAAGTTGAGAAATTGTCTGATCTAGTATATTTAGGTTGTGTTGATCAACGTGCACATTTATGTATAACCTCTGTCAGATTTAATGATTCCAGGAATGCCTCCCACATCATCGGGAAATATTTATCCGGAACCTGGTCCATTGAAGCAGAAAACTTACTCCAATCTCAACTAACTCAAATTGCTGTTTTGAATAATACCTGTGTCGAACCAGTGACTTTGGGTCAATTCACCAGTTGGCTATCTTCTGCCTTTTCCTTCTTTAAGGAGTGGGTGGGAGTGGGCATTTTGGGGGCAATGTGTTGCTTCGGTATTATACTTTGTTTGTGGCTTCTCTGTCGCCTTAAAACTCGCCATACACAGGAGAAGGCTATGATTGTATAGGCTCTTGCAGCCTTGGAAAATGGCATGTCTCCGCAAATCTGGTTTGCACATCTTAAACAGTGATTTTCTGGGCATGGCCATTGCACCCCAAGTTAATTTCACAGTGCACTGGGATTGGCATGTACTCTTTCTTATTCTCCCCCAGTACTGAATAGCCCTTGCACTCTGCAGGTCTTGTTACCATTGCACGCAGATGGGTTTTAGGACTGCTCTTTCTTCTCGGCTACAGACTCTTTACTTTCCTCTGGGGCTTAGGGATTGTGTTGCCAACTAAAAATTTGTTATTGTTACCAGGCTACCTGTGTTGCCCTACTTCTCACCGTCGTCAAGATGCAGGATGCGAGGCAAAGCACTGCACTTGAGTGATCCCTCAACGGACCTCAAGGAAAGCATGTCCTATTGCATGCGGGTTTGACGTCCATGCCCCCGCCCTACGAAAAAAGGCGTCGGCTGATATGGGGTCAGGTCTGGGGAAGGCGCCTCCTTAGGACTGAACCATACATTGCAGCCGCTTCTGCACAGTGGGATAGGACCTCTACTTTCGCCTGCATTGTTTTATAAAATAGAAGGGGGAACTGTGGTAAGCCATTGTTGTAGATTGTGGCCGCCATTAGAAGATGGCGCCGGCTTCCACTGTGGACTGTAGTAAGCAACTCCTTTTATGGAGAGTTGGCACGCCATCCCTTGCTACCCTATGAGAAAGATCCACGTGGCGGCTTAAGATTGGTACGTGGGAGGCTTTATTAGACTGTGCTTGGGCGCTCGGGAGGAGGGGGGTCACTAGAAGATACTTTAATCAAGGCCTGAATAAACTGCTGAAAGAAGATTTCTGAGTTGTGTCTTCCTTGTGGGCAAGGGGTCGCGACAATCATATACTGTGGGAAAATCAAATAACAACTGTAAAACATGATTAGCACATTCATGTGCGGGAACAGTTCGTGCAGGGGGTGATTGGTCAGCCCTGAGAAGGGGTATACATTTAAACTGATTGGTTGAAGCCCTGAGATGTATACGTGCTGACATGTACGGTTTCTGGGAAGGGGTTGTTAAGTAACTAGGTGGTCAGGGAAGATTTCAACACATCTAACGGGCAGTTCCGGGAATTGTCTTCACTGACACAGGAATTTCAGGTTCTGAGCATAGCTTGTAAACTTTACAAAACCTGTTTCTTTACGTTTCAATTTCAATTTCATTAATTCTTTCATTTCTCACTCCTTTTTCTGCCTACTTTTAATCTTAAAAGTAATGAATCATAATTATTGTGGGGTCTCACATTCTATTTCTGCCAGTGAAGTGTATTTCTGTCTGATTACCATGAGTTTTACCTGCCCAATCTGAGCCTGGAGAAAGAAAACTATGTAGTTAAGCAAACGAGGTCCCACAGTTATCAACACCATAAGCATGATCAGGGGTCCAGCTAAGGCTGATAGGAGTGTAGTTAACCAGGGGGACTGGGTATATCATGACTCAAACCACACTTGTTGAATCTCCCATTCTCTCTGGTGCTCTACAAGGAATTTTCTCAATTTACTCATGGATTATTTTACAACTCCAGTATGGTCAGCATAAAAACAGCATTTTTCTCTCAGTACAGCACAGAGGCCCCCCTCCCTCATGAAATGGAGGTCTAAACCTCGACTGTTTTGTAAAACAACTTTAGAGAGAGAGGTTAAGGATTCCTGCAAAAGTGTGATGGAGGTCTCTAACGTCTTCAAGTCTTTATTTATTGCTGTTTCTAATCAGGCCATTTGTGGTGACCCATGGATCATATCAGCTGTTCCTGTACCCACTCCTGCAGCAGCTCCTAGCCCCAATAGGATGGCTAGAGTAAGGGTTGGTTGTCCCCCTAGTAGACCTTCAAAGGATTCTGCATCATGATAGAGCACCCTGGGGAGTATCTGCACCATTATACAATAATGTACAGAGCTGGCAAATACCTGGGCTGAAATGCAAGGAGTTCTGACTGTGTGGAGTTCAGTACCATAAAGGTTCCTTTAATTAGTTCCCAGGGGGAGGAGTCAGCTGTACTCTGGACTGGGGAAGTAGGCAAAGATGGAAACTGCAAAGTATGAGATGGTAGAGGGGTTTTGGTAGATCTAGGCATGGGAGGTTGAGGAGGCTTAATTCCTGACTTGAGGGGATTGGGCCCTATTGCTGTGGGATTTTCTTCCTTTTTAAGCCGGATGGTGAACCAGAGACCAAAGTCATAACCAGGGCCATTAATATAGAATCGCATTCCCCAAGTATTTCCCATAGGCCATGTTGTTCTGAGGTAGCCCCTTCCTTTGGAAGTGAAAGTTATATTGAGGGAGTAACATAGACTATTTTTTCCACAGCAAGTTTTTGACACCACTTGGATAGCGGCACATTTATTGGGATCAATCCAGATGTCATTTCATCCTACCCAAATCATACTGTCTGGGGAGTTTGCGTTTCACATTGTAGGTCCCGTGTGTTCACAACCCCAAGATCTACAATAAAAGTCACTGGGTCCTCCACAGGTTTGGGCCTGTTTGTGACTTCAGAAATCAGCTGGGCACACTTAATACACAAGACTGGCTAGTTTACACCTGAGCTGGGGGAGATGACATCAATAATTCATGGGGTAAGTTGGTCTATGTTGCCCTGGTTTGGGTTTGAGTGGCATCTGTGTGGGGTCCACTATGTCAGGGAGATCCCAGTCAGAGAGGCCTATGGCAAGCTGACAAATATCCGGGTGGAGAGATGGCCACCAAGTCCATAAGGGGGCTGTATGTGAAATAGACCACACTACTTGCCCAGTAGGATTTATAAAACTTGCCATTGTTGCTGAACAGGCTGATGGGGATTAGGACTGCTGGTGGTCAGGGTAAGAATCCATAGCCCTACCCACACCACGGACATGCAACTTGAGAGGGTTACCAGTCTGTTCCAGTTTCCAGCCAGAGTCTGGAGAGGGCGCAGGATTGAGATGGGAGGTATGGATCCAGGAAGTGATCCCATCCACTTTCACCACTGTAGGTGTTATAAGCAGCACCTGGTATGGTCCTTTCCAGCAGGGTTCCAGGGATGACACCTGACACTGTCTCATGTAGACGAAGTCTCCCACTTGATATCAATGTGGAGTTCCCTCGTCTCCAGGATGATAAGCAGTGGCCAACTGTTTTCACAGGTATCGCTGGGTGCTGGGTTTGTTCAAGGGCTTTAAGTCTGTCTAGCAAGGGGGTGTTGAAGGAATCATTAATCTCAGACTTGGGGTTAGGTCCCTTAATGGAGGAGGGGCACCGTAGAGAATTTCATAAGGGGTGAGGTTACACAAAGAGGCGGAGGGGTATTTCTTGCACGAAAAAGTGCATGAGGGAGGAGCATAGTCCAATTTTTTATGCCGGTCTCCAAGATTAATTTCGTTAAGTCTCTTTGATGGTTCTATTCATCGTTTCTATATGTCCTGACCTCTGGGGTCTATAAGCACAATATAACTTCCAATTAATCCCCAGGGTCCTGGAAAATCCCTGACTTACCTTGGCCATGGATGCCGGTCCGTTATCAGACCCTATTACCTTAGGCAGGCCGAACCTTGGAAAACTGTCTTCTAGGATCTTTTTGACCACCATCTGAGCTGTTTCTTTCTTCATGGGGAAGGCTTTGACCCATCCTGAAAAAGTATCTACAAAGACTAGGAGATATTTAAGTCCATACCTTGCTGGCTTAATTTGAGTAAAGTCCACTTCCCAGAATTGTCCTGGTCTGGTTCCTCGTATGCGCATCCCTGCAGGACCCTTGGATGGGAAAGTATTAACTAATTGGAAGACTTGAAAAGCTCTAGTCACCAGCTCAGCTATTTTTTTCCTCTGTGAGTCAGTCAATAATAAGTCCTTTATTCGGTCCTTTAAGAGTGCTTATAACTTCTTTGAGCCTAAGTGGTTGAGCTGGTGTACATCTTTGACATAAAGGTGGGCTTTTTGAAATTGTAAACTTGGCTCTGTAGGGTCCCAGAGTTCTCTATCTGTCTCCTCAGATGATAAGTTGCCTGAATGTTCCGGGGCGGCCAAGTCTCCTGATTTTTGTTCCCCCCGGTGTGAAAAAAGTTAACAGAGTCACTCCGTTTAGGGCTGCCAATTAAGCTTCCTCATCTGCCCTTCTGTTTCCAACTGCCACGGGATTGTTTCTCTTCTGGTGCCCTGGACAGTGCACTATAGCTAGTTCCTTATGGCCCTGCACTGCTGAGCGAAGGTGGAGGATCTCATCTTTATTTTTTATTTCTTTCCCGGCAGAGGTTAATAGCCCCCATTGTTGGTAAATAGTCCCGTGCATATGAACAGTGGCAAATGCATAGTGGCTAACAGTTTATATGGTGGCCCTTTTGCCTGTTGCTAGTTCCAGTGCTTTCATAAGGGCAATCAGTTCTGCTTTTTGGACTGATGTCCCTTCTGGGAGACCAGAGTATCAGATGAAATTAGTTTTGCTAACTGCTGCTGCTCCAGCCCGCTGCTTACCATCTTGGAGGAAGCTGCTGCCATCCGTAAACCATACGACTTCAGGGCGAGGCAGTGGCTGATCCTTCAAGTCTTGTTGTATACTGGTTTCCTTGCCAGTATGTGTTGACACTCATGAGTGACGGGTCCTGATGATTCTTCTGGCAGCAGTGTAGCTGGGTTGAGTGGAGCAGGGGGTCCCAGCGTTATTCTGTCTTTGTCAAGCAAGAGGCTCTGGTAGTGGTTTATTCTGGAGTTTGATAGCCACCTCTCTGGAGGCTAACAGATCATGCTCTCGAGGGCATGGGGGGATAAAATAGTTAGCTTCTGTCCCAACGTTAATTAATGAGCATCTTTTATTAGAAGGGCTGCCGCTGCTATAGCACTTAAGCAATGGGGCCACCCGCTAGCCACTGGGTCCAGTTTTTTGGATAAATACGCTACTGGCTTTTTCCAAGGTCCAAAAGACTGAGTGAGCACTCCCCGTGCTATTCCTTTCTTTTCCTCGATGTAGAGAGTGAAGGGTTTTCTACATCTGGGAGTGCTAAGGGCGGAGCAGATAGCAGCATCTTTTTTTGACATTATCAAGAGGTTGTTGGTGCTCAGGGGTCCATTGGAAGTGGGCATCCCCCTTTATCAGCGGGTATAAAGGGGCAGCCAAAGATGTTAACCCAGGAGTCCATAACCTGCAAAAGCTGGCAGTCCCAAGAAACTCTCTGAGTTTTCTCTTATTAGATTGGGGCAGTATCTGCACAACAGTTTTTTTTCTGGGCTCAGGGAGCCATTGTTTGCCACCCCTGAGAGAATAACCCAGGAAGATTACTTCATGCTGACAAATTTGGGCCTTTTGGCAGAAGCCTTATATCCAAGCCGAGCAAGCTCGAATAATAGTGCTTGGGTCCCAGACTCATAGGTCTCCTTGGTGTCGGCTGCCAGTAGAAGATCATCCACTATTGGAGTAGGGTGACTTCGGGGTGTGCAGTTTTGAAGTCATTGATGTCTCTGTGGAGGGCTTCATCAAAGAGAGTGGGGGATTTTTTTCACCCCTGTGGGAGTCTAGTCCAGGTTAGTTGGCCAGATGTTCCAGGTTCTGGGTCTATCCACTCTAAAGCTAACAGCAACTGACAGTTCTTATGTAGAGGCGAGCAGAAGTAAGCATCTTTTAAGTCCAGCACAGTGTACCATTTCCGCTACGGATTCAGAGTGCTAAGCAAATTATATGGATTGGGTACTGTGGGGTGAATATCCTGCACTCTGTTGTTGATCTCTCTTAGGTCTTGAACAGGACGCTAGTCCCCAGTTCCTGGCTTTCTTACTGGTACCGGGGGGTGTTCCAGGCTGATTGACAGGGCCTTAGGACCCCAAGAGCCAGGTATTTATGAATATGGGGCCTTATCCCATCCTTAGCTTCTTTGCTTAGAGGATATTGTTTAACACTAATTGGAGACGAAGAGGCTTTTAATTCTACTACTATTGGAGGTTGTTGATGGCTAGACCTAACCCAGCAGTTTCTGCCCAGGCATTAGGATAATCTTTTATCCATTTATGGGGTAGTTTGCCTGTTTGATTAGTCCTATGGGGCGCAAAGAGTTGATGTTCATCTTCTACGGACATAGTCAAAGATGTGACTATGGGAGTTTATACTGAACGCTATAGAACCTCCACTTGGGGACCATTAGGTTTAAAGGTTATTCTAGTCCGGAGTTTGGTAAGCAGATTCCTGCCCATCAATGGGGCCGGGCATTCTGGAATTACTAGGAAACAGTGGTGGACTTTTCCCTTTCCGAGGTCCATGTTCATCTTAGTTGTCCAAGCCCGATATCTACTGCCATTAGCCCCTTGAACTAGGGACCATTTAATTGATAGGGGGGCCAGTGAAGTCTTAAGGGCTGAGTATACTGCTCCTGTAATCACTTCAAAGTTCACTGTGTTCCCCTCAACTTCAAATGTTACTATGAGCTGGGGAAGGGGATCTGAGCCCCGAATTTTCTAGTCCTCTTCTAGAGTCAGCACGGCGGGCTGGCGTGGCTGCTTCTTTTGGGGGCACTCTTTGGCCCAGTGTTCTTTTTTATTATAGTGGGCACATTGATTTGAGGCCAGGGGCAGCCTTTGGCGTGGGCCCAGGTAACCCTTTATGTATCCCTGCTTCTTAAATTCTGGCCTATTTGCTGCTGTGACCCGAACCTTAGGCAATGCTTTACTCTGCCATTTGCTTCTTTCCTCCTTCTTTTGTTCCCTTTCCTTCTCTCTCTCCTCTATTCCCTTTCCTCCTCAGTTTCTCTCTTATAATATTCTTTCTCAGCTTCTCTGACTAAATCTCTTAAGGTCATATCTTATAATCCATCTAGACGTTGTAACTTTCTCTTAATATCTAGGGCAGTTTGCTCGATAAAGGCCATTGCAACAGATGCCTTTTGGTCTTCTGCCTGAGGATCAAAAGGAGTATATTTCCTATAGGCTTCCATAATTCTCTCCAGAAACATAGAAGGAGACTCATTAGGCCCTTGGATAATCTCTCTTACCTTGGACTAATTAGTCGGCCCTCTGGCGGCCACTCAGAGACCCACTATTAGAGAACGGCAATAAGTGGACAGATGCTACCTACATTTAAAGGTGTTGGGGTCCCAGTTGGGTCGGTTCATGGGCCCGTAGGGATGGAGAGGGAGCATCACAGGGGCTTCCGAGTTTTCTATTATCCATCTCCTGTGGGTTTTTTTAGGTGGCCCAGCTTCCTTCAGGGGAGCAGGGGCTGCTGCTGCTGCAGGGAAGTCCCCTGGAGGGCTTGGGTCTGGCTCAATTGCCTCTAGTGGCGGAGAGGCTGAGTCAGCGGCGGGAGGATCATCTGGAACATGTTGTGGGTTGGGGAGCGAGGGTAGAGGATAAGGAGAGAGAGGAGTGTCCAGTCTTGTGACTCAGAATGGAGGGAAGAGGGGGAGGAGCAGAATGTTGGAATGATAGTATCGTTGGGCAAGGGGTATATGGCTGTTGATCTGGGTGGCCACGTGGCCCCGGTGAAAGACAATATCTCTGACTTTTCGGATTAGAGGGAAGTGGAAGGATTCTTCTGGGGGCCATCCGACTCCTAGGATGGGCCATTCTGAAGCACAGAGAGTCTGCCAGGTCCGGCATTTTACTGAAAAAGAAAGATTCTTGGTACTTGAGCGGACATCAGTCCAATGATTAAGGTTAAGGGACAGAGGCATGGAAGTGCTTTGTCCCATAATGTCCCATAATGGGAGTTACTCAAACAGGGACAGTGAATACACAAACATGACACAGACAAAGACAAACAGTAAACGTTTAACATGAGTCCAAGACAAAGATTAGAACTGAGTAACTGGCAAAACATGATGGGTTAGACAATAAAGACAGACAGTAAACTCAACATGAGTTCCTGACAATGAACAAAACTGAGTAGCCAGCAAAACCTGATGGGCTGGAAAACCGAATCGTGAAGCAAAAAATAACCGAGTTGAGGAAACTACTAATCCTCTATTTCCATGAGGGGCGAAGACCAAGACAGTCTCCAAAATAATCTCCCTTGCCCCTTAATGGCCTAAAATCAGGGTTGCCTGGACACACTTTCTGTGAACCAGGAGTGATCAAATAGGCCTGCTGTTAATACTTCTCTGCTTCTCTAATTTGAGGCCTACGGACTGTGGGGTTTATTTTTTTATGTGAATTGGAGTCATTAGAAAACCAAGCACTTATCGGCTAGCTTCCGCAGGGTTTGAAGAAATCATTTGACCAAAAGGATCCCTATTATCACTTGATGGAGGTCAGGAACCTAACAGAAGAAGGGGAGAGACTTCATCCACAATGACTGCTCTTTTGGCCATTTTGGTTTTGGATGCACACATGGGATCATTCTTAAGATACATCAGGTGCTGAGAATCTAAGCCATTGCCTCAAACAGGGCAAAGAGGCGGATTCAGACACATCCCTTTCCAAAGCAATTAAGCAAAGAGGCACAGGTGATGCCCATTCATTTCCATTTGAAACCTGTTTTCTTCAGGTTTCACAAAGGGGTGGACTGAGGCAAAGACCTTCCTGACATTCAGGGCAACAGAACAATAGGTAAGCAAAGCAGGGTTTCTCCACTGAGACTTTATTGGTCACACTGATATTTGAGTTTTCTGAGATGCTCGCCATTCCCTTCAGCTATCCAGTACATGGCCATGTAACAGGGCTTGGAAGTGGTACATATCTTGGACACAAAACCATGAGCCTATTCTGTAGAGTGGCCAGAATTCAGGAAGAACGCAGGAACTTTGGAAAATAGCACGTGTTGCCCATCGATAAGGCAAGCCAAAATCCATTCATCAATTTGGCAGAATAAATGATGGGAAGCTTTCTACTAGACAGGACACATCAATTGATGCATTCTCTTTTCTAATGTCTATAACCATGGACACAGTGGGATACACAGACATAGAAACACTCGCCTATCAAATGACTTACTAGAAATAGTTCACTCAAAACCAAACAAACCGCCTTTTCTATCTATTCTCAGAACATGAGACAAATCCACAAACACACAGCGACACCCACAGAGGCACCTCCTTCCCCAAAGTAGGTCGGTGACTATCCAGAGTGTCCTCTGACTGGTGGGCCATAGTATGTTCCCCAGAAATGGCCTGTCCTGTCTCAGATCTGGTCTCCTTAACCAACTCTGTGAAGATGTCAGGAGCCAGTGGTGAACCACTATCTGCTTTCCTCAGGAAAGGCCCCTCTTCAGAGCTTTTCTGGAATTTGGCCATTCTCATATCAGTAGGTACCAAGAAAGACTAACTCTGTCCTTGGTATATACAAACAAGTGAGACCACTGTGACTGGGAATGGGACAGGCTCTGGGTGCCTGTCTTCCTGGATAACAAGTTCTTAGAGTTCCATCACCAAGGAAGTGAGGTGAGGTCACTTCCTTCAGGAACTGAATGAGGTCACTGCCTTAGCAACCACTTTGTCCTAACAGTTGCTTCCAAGGGTCCCATGAGATGGAGGCTGCCCCTACGTACTGTGACACTTTCACAAGTTAGAATGTATATCAACCATAGGCACCCAAGACCAGCTCTCCAAACAGGACTGTTTGGGTCCATATTCTAATGGGTGGCACTAGAGCAGATTATGCTTAGTGAAGGTGGCCAATCCCTAAAAAACAAATACCAAATGTCTTCTTTGATACAATGAGAGCAACTAAGAATAGAGCAGGGAGGAAGAGCAGGAAGAAAAGATTAACATTAAACAGAGACATGAGGTGGGAGGGAAAGAGAGAGAAAAGGGGAATTGCATGGAAATGGAGGGAGACCCTCATTGTTATACTAAATTACATATTAGAGGTTGTGAATGGAATGGGAAAATAACAAGGTGAGAAATGAATTACAGTAGATGGGGTAGACAGAGAAGATGGGAGGGGAGGGGAGGGGGGATAGTAGAGGATAGGAACGGTAGCAGAATACAACAATTACTAGTATGGCATTATGTAAAAATGTGGATGTGTAACCGATGTGATTCTTCAATCTGTATCTGGGGTAAAAATGGGAGTTCATAAATCACTTGAAGCTAATGTATGCTAATGTATGAATATGTTATGTCAAAAGATTTGTAAGGTTTTGAACAACCAATAATAAAAAAAATAACAGAGAGGCTGATTCAGTAACAACCTTTCATACTGACCAGGTTGTTTGCCATGGAAGTTGACTTTTGCTCTCTCAGGTTCTTCAGTGGTGCCTATATCTTCTCCAGGGATCACTTCTGAATGAAACTTTGAGTTTTTCAACAGGTGGAAGATTCCCTACATTCCTCTATTTTAGGACCAACACTGTCCCTGCTCTTCTGTAAAGTTAGATTGAGGGAACAGTGTATGGTTTCGCTTAATAACAGGTTTGATTTGGATTAGGAATCATTCTGCTTGATGAATAATGGTATTGGGAACCTGTGATATTTATAAGAATATATAGGTGAAATATAAGTATGAAAACAGAAATCTAGGTAAGATTGGAATCCCAGAAGGGCATTGCACTCTTGATTGGGATACTTAGCTTTGATACATGTTCTGCAAAGATGTTTCAGATAAATCAATAATCAATGGCATAGGACCTTGTACCTTCGATGATTGAATGTAGAAGTGAGTATCCACTCAAACTGTGATAGTCGGTAGGATTAGGAAGATATTCTGTAGGTTTCAGAAGAAGAGTGAGTACAGGAATTGGACCAAAAGTTCTTTAGCAATAGGGTATCACATAGACAGTGAACGTAAATGTCAGCACATGTGAAGTGTTAGTCAAAATGGTGAACAGGTGAAAATATTTAGGAAAGCAGACATCAATAGAGACATTAGGAAATCAGGGAAAGTATAAAGTGAGTGATAGGATTAGACATTTGAACAGAGTTGAGGTTGAATATATAGTCTTAGGAAGAAACAAATATGTTGTCATAAATAGGATTGACATTTGAGAGCATTAGGCAACCTGGACATGAATGTTTTTAGTAATCCATGCTCACTTTCCATTTAGGCTTTGGTACAATCATAAGTGTGACCTCTGCTTATTGTGTCCAGAATATTACTGTGATAAATGCATACGTACATCAGGTGACATGAGTATTTCTTCCACCATTTCTGGGAGCAACATTTTGAAGACGAATAAATTAGTATTGGGGTTACAAATAGATGTACCCTTTGTCTATGAATGTAGAGATAATTTATGAATAGACCATACTGTGAATAAATAATATAATTGGTTCCAACTTTAAATAATAGATTGAATTGATATCTGAATATATACAGAAAATCTTATATTGATATACAATTATTCATTCTAACCAGTAATACATCTAATGGTAATATTAGGGTTATGTTTTATCATGAAGAGTGTGTGAGTTTTGCTTCAAAATGATTATGGAAATTGAAAATAATGTGTTTGAAATAAAGTCTCATGAAAAGACCAGTTAAGAAACCTGGAGGAATACATGTGTTCTGAATCAGTAAATGATTGAAAGTGAATCAAATGCCTATAAATTTTTGAACTTATGGATGAAATATATGTCCTATGATGTTCGTAAACTGTAGAAATTGTATTGTACCAGTGTTGAATAAAAGAAACTTCAAAATAAACATCATGTCCCATAGGAATCTACTTGCATTGATGTTAAACAGGGTCAGTTAATGTAGAAATATTAGGATTGTATGCACCATTCACTGAAGTTAGTTTTCAGTAATAGGAAACAAATATTTATTTCAGGTGGATGAATATTTCTGAGAATAATCTTGTGAAATGTTGATTATAAATCCACATACATGAACATGAAAGAATTTAGGTAGTGTATATAAGACACATATATTTTATATTTGGAAAAATTTGAAGATTGTATATATATATATATATATATATATATATATATATATTAAAAAAACAAAAACAGACAATACGATGTAGCAATATATATGCCAATCGAAATTCTTCATGAAATGTACATCAGCCACAGATGCAAAAATATTTATTTTACTAAACATGGATTTATGTATGGCTTGTTGTTCTACTAGGAGGCTCACCCATAGGTTGAATTTTCTACTAGGAGGCTCACCCATAGGTTGAATTTTCAGTTCCAACAGAGTTTAGGAGGAGTGATCTCTTCTCACAATTTGTATTTGCCAAGTCAGACACCTCAGAAGAATATACGTGTGATACCAGGTAGGATTCTATATGTGCATATAAAAATACATGTGCTGAATTGGCTACAGAGAATGGGAGACAGGTATTCACATATTTGTTAACTTTAAAAACATGTGGAGAACTATTTCAATTATAAATTAGCTAGATTTATAACACCTACCCTATATCATTCAAAAGGCAAGTCCAACTATACACCATGCCTCATCTGTACTGCTTGCGTTTCCATTCTGTTGGATTATTTTTCTCCATCATATTAGTATTAGTAGTCAGAGTCTAGTAGGTTATGGTTTAGTGTCAGGTGTCCGGGCCGGTTGGACACTTCAACGTGGGCGTTGAACCTTGTTGGGGAGGAATGAAGGGAAAAGAGTCATGAGAGATGACAGCAAGACAACAGTTCTCATCATGCTGAAAACTTTTATAGTTCTCACAGTGTATTTATATGCTGCGGATGAGAAAGCTCTCTTATCGGCAGTTGCTGGATGTCTTCACAGGGTGAGATAACCTCAGGATATTTCAGGAAGACGGATAGCTGCAGGATGTCTCAGGGTGATAGATGGCTGCGGGATGTCTCCCAGGCAGGATATCTCGCAGGGGGCTATTTCTTGTATGTGTCAGGCTATTCTTTGAAGGAGAACTTCCTTCTAGCCCCTGACATCTCCTCCCTTTCTTATATAAAATATTTGACCATACCTTACAGGCCAATGTTTTAGGGGATATAGAGGCTCTGTTTCTCTAGCAGGCCTTAGAATATCTCCTGATCTGATCAAGCATGTTTACTAGATTTCGTGGTGGCCTTGGCATGTTTTTTGAGGAGACGGCTTTGAGGGGGAAGCATGCCAACTGCCATGCACCAGAGCGTGTCACTCAGAAGTCTTGGATTTTGGGAACCATGGATCCATCATCCTGCAGTCCTTCCTGCACCCTCCGTTATTATGCCCTAACGTCCTCACTCCATGGGTGCGTCCTCCCCCAAGTGGAGCCGCCCATGGAGGACGAACCCTTATGGCAAGTGCAGAAGATCGTTGGTCAGAGCTGTTACTTAGAGTTTTATGTAAGAAAGCGAGATCTGTGGGCATGTAAACTTAAGAAATAAGCTTGTGAGGAGGGTAGAACATCCTTTTAAATGTTGGCAGCACGGTCTTCCATATCCAGGCAATGATAGTGGACCTGTATGGGCTTAGAGGCAAAAATATTAATCTGTTCTTTAATAAATTGTACCAGGCTGTTTATAATGCAGGGTTTTAGGGACACCATTAAAAGTAAACCCAACAAAGGGCCTAATAGGGGAAGAAGGTAGGGTAAAAATCCATTAAGCCCAGTCCAGAGGGGATTTTCAAATATTTTCCTTCATCTCTTTTCTAGATCTTCTTGAAGCTGCTTAATTTTAGTGCATACTATGCCAGAATTATTGGCATAAATGCAGCATCGTTCCCCTAAGGCCAAGCAAATACCTCCCTGGTTAGCTGTCAGCAAATTTAAGCCTCGTCTTTTTTGAAGGAACACTTCTGCCAGGGAGTCTATTTGGTCCTGCAAATCTTTAATGGTTCCTGATAGAGTTTTTATCAGTTGTTCCTGATAGAGTTTATAATTTGTTGAGAGAGGCGATGTTAAGAGTGAATAGACGTGCCTAAGCCAGTGTACCTGTGCCCACAGGAACTGTTATTCCAAGGCTGGCAGATTGTTGGCTGCATCTGAAAAAGAGGAAATTTTGTCCTCATGAGGAGTGCCTCTGTCCCTGTTTTGAGGTAAGTCATTAACCTGTTTAACCAGGAGTTCTGGTAACCATCTTGGGGCTGTTTGATCTTGGTCCAAAACACAAGCTGAGCCTCCTCCCCAGATGAGGACAGGATCTGGGTCTTTCCATTTATTTGTAAGTGGATTGTGTCACATAACAGGTGGGCGAACAGAATTGGACGAGGGATGGCAGTGTCTGTCTGCTGCTGAATCGCCTTCATTGTCTAGGGTAAGAAAAATAAGGGCAAATAATGCATTGTTAAGGCGATGCCTGGGTGTGGTAAACACAAGGGAGGAAGCCTTAAGGAGGGATAGCCAAGTTTTTAAGTTAAGGTGGGCAAGTTCCACAATGCCTTGGCCCTGAGGGTTGTATGGAATTCTAGTAGTATGACAAATTTGCAAGGTAGCACAAAACTGTTTAAACTTGGCAATGGTAAATGTAGGATAAATATCTGTTTTAATATGTATTGGTTTACCCATAACAGAAAAGGCTGAAACAAGATGAGAAAGGACATCTTTGGTAGCCTCTCTAGAATGTGGTGATGCAAAAATAAAGCCACTGAAGGTATCTACAGAAACGTGTATATATTTGGTTATTACAAATTCAAGAAAATGAGTAACATCCATTTGCCAAAACTGATCGGGCAGTAATCCTCGGGGGTTAACTCCCAAGTGTTGAATGGGGAGGGAGACAGCACAACCAGGGCATGCTTTTACTATTTCTCGTGCCTGTTGCTGGTAATTTTACAAAGTAATCAAAGGCTCTGGAAATTTAAATGGTGTATATTGTGTAACTCCATGGCCTTTTGAATGGAGCCAACAAAAATTGGAAAGATGGAACGAGTTGCTGCATCAGCTTGGGCATTACCTTGAATTAGAGGGCTGGGAAGATCATAGTGTGCCCTGATGTGTCCTAAGAAAAATGGGTGTTCTCTGGCCTGAATTAGCTGCTGAAGCTGGTGAAACAGAAAGGCCGCATTGTTAGAAGCCTTAATGGGGGGTGAAATCACCAGCAGGTGCACAGAATGAGCAATGTAGACACTGTCTTTATAAATATTAACAGGATTATAAAAAATGTTATAAAAACTTGTGTTATGTCAAACAATTCCACAAACTGTGGTGACTGATAGACAGTATCAAAGGTGGTAGGCTTGTTATTGACAACAAAGACCGCTGGGCCATTACAGGAACCGTCTGTAAAGACAGTAAGGGATTGAGGAATGGAAGCCTTTTGAGTAATTTCAGGAAAAGTAAATGGATGTAACTGGACAAAATGTAAAAGGGGGTCTTTGGGGAGGTAGTGATCAATTGTTCCCAAAAGCCTGATAGGGCAATACCACATTCATCCCTTGTCTCTAGTAAAAATTGGGTTTGGTCCTTAGTATATGGAATAAAAATATTATCAGGGTGTTTGCCAAAATGTTGTAGAGAAATCAAATGACCTTTAAAAATAATAGAAGCTACCTGAGCAAGATAAACAGTAATAACCTTCGAGGATGTGGTGGGTAAATGGACCCAAAACAAGGGGGAGTCTTTATTTTTAAAATGTGGATCTCGCTGCCAAAATATTCCTGTGGGTGTATGAGGAGTGTGTAAAATAACCAGAACCAGAGGAAGGTTATAAGAAATTTGTGTAACAAATTGTTGGGCAATGGCTTCTGTTACTTGGTTTAATGCCTGTCATGCCTTGGGAGTAAGATTTTGAGGGGAGGAGGGGTGGAAATTACCTCTCAAAATATCATTAAGGGTCAAAAGTACACAAGTGCATAATTTTAAATATGTTATTAGACATTGAATATCCCTCAGTAATTTCTGAAAATCTTTAAGGGTGTGAAGATGGTCCACACGTCCTTGTATTTTAGAAATTTGGATCTGATTTTCTAGAATTTTAAGGCCCAAACTCTTATAAGAGTCCTGTGTTTGAACCTTATTAGGAGCTATCTGTAGTCCCAAGGTAGTGAGGATTTTATAAAAGTCCAAGTAACAATTATTAAGGTCATGGGTATTAGGTGCAGCAATTAACAAATCATCCATATAATGTAAAACATAAATTTGTGGCCCTCACTCTCTCACAGGGTCTACTGCTTGAGCAACCTATTTTTGGCAAAGAGTAGGGCTGTGGGCCATACCTTGGGGAAGAACCTTCCATTGAAGTCTCTGCATAGGGCCCTGAATATTAATGCAAGAAAGACTAAAGGCAAAATAGGGTCTATCCTCAGGATGTAAAGGAATGGTAAAAAAGCAAATTTTTAAGTCCATAACCATTTTACAATAGTTTTTGTGAATAGCCACTGGTGTGGGAATGTCTGGCTGTAGTGCTCCCATCGGGAGTATAACTTTATTAATGGCACACAAATCTTGTAAATGGCACCACTTGCCTGATTTTTTCTTGATAACAAAAATAGGAGTGTACGATGGTGAGGTTGAGGGCTCTACATGGCGGGCTGCCACCTGTTCCTTCACTAACATGGAGGCAGCCTCCAAATTTTCATGGGTAAGGGGCCACTGATCCACCCACACAAGAGTCTGAGTCTCCCAAATAATTTTATCTGCATGGGGTACAGGAGGGTCAGGGACCGACACTAAAAATCCAAATATCCAAGTCCATATGTATTTTTTTTTTATGGGTTGTATAAGCCCCACCAGTCCTTGTCTCAGCCTCCCAAGGCCTGTACCAGGGACAAAATTCATACGGAGCATTTGATGAGTCACCATGGAATTGGGACTGGCAAGAATAACTTCCATTTGACTCAAAATATCTCGGGCCCATAGGTAAACAGGGAGGTCAGGAACAAAGAAAGAAGTGACAGTTCCCTTATTACCCTCTTTATCAGTCCAGCTAAGAGCAGTAGAGCTGACCAGAGGATTTTTTGACTTTCCTATCCCTTTAAGGTCAGTCAAGGATGGGGTGAGGGGCCAACCTGATCGCCAGTATTTTTGAGAAATAATTGTCGCATCAACTCCAGTAACTAAAATTGCTTGGAATTCCTTTCCTTCAATAAGTAAGGTAAGGGTGTGTTTATTATGAGAAATGGGATGAACCCAATATACCTCAGAGGAGCCCAAGGAGGCAGTCCCCCACAGTAGGTTTGGGTGGTGGAAGTGCCCCTTAATCTAATGGAAGGAGTATTAATTGTGCAAGACTTTTTCCTCCTGGGATGGCCGCAACTCTATTAATAACTGTGGCCAGTATTTTTATTTCTCCAGTGAAATCATTATCATTAATGCCAGGGAAGACCTGAACACCTTCTAAGGTAGTAGAGGCTCTTCCAAGAAGAAGGGCACACGTATGAGATGGAGGGGGACCCATAATTCCAGTTGGTATTATCTGGGGCCCTTGCATTGAGTCTAATGTTGTATCAGTGGTGGTACAGAGGTCAAATCCTGCACTGCCTGGAGTGGGTTGTTGGAGGGAGCCAATTGTGGAGAAGGATTTTGAGGTAGGTTGGGAGTTTGGAAGGGAACAAACCTTATTGCCCCAGGGAGTTTCCTGAGAAGCAGGAAGAAATAGGCTGTCCGAGGGCATTTGTCATTGATCTACACTCACTGGCCCAGTGATGAACTTTACCATATCAAGGACAAAGTGTAGCTGGGGGCGGTTTAGCTCCAGTTTGAGGAGACGCTATTCTTACTCTTTGTTTGCCTGTCGGACACTTGCGTGCAAAATGGCCTGGTTGTTTACAAGTAAAGCAAATACCTGAGCCAGGATTGTAAAAGGCCTTGGTAAAGGGAGCACTAAAGTGAGACCCATGGCATGGGCTGCACCCACCCCTGCACAGACTCTAATAAAGTCAGAAAGTTTCCCTTTATCCTTATGATGTCGAAGAACATCCTGACATGCTGGGTTGGCGTTTTCAAAGGCAAGATGTTTTACAAAGGTGCTTTCGCTTTCGCTTGGTCCAAGAAAGCATTCCGCAGCTAGGTTAAGCCGGGGAACAAAGTCGCTATAAGGCTCGTCGGGCCCTTGTCGAATTCTGGCCAGGGAAGTGATAGCCGAGGCCCTTTCAGGGAGGCGTCTCCAAGTATGTAAGCCAGCCATCTAAATCTGCGCAAAAAGTCCACCAGGGAAACGTGCCTGTTTAGTTTTAGTGTCAAAAGTTGCATTGCCCACTAGCTTAACATAAGTCCAGGATTTAGAGGAGGCCTTTGTTAAATTTTTTTTGAGCAGTTTCTGACAGGGCTCTTTGAAATCTGCATTCCATAGTAGGAAGTCTCCGGCACTGAGGGCAGCTCGGTCTAAAAATTTCCAATCATTGGGAGTAAGAAATTGTGTGTTGTGGCTTTCTAATAAAGCCAACGTGTAGGGCACAGTGGGGCCATAGTGAGCACAAGCCTTTTTAAGTTTTTCAAGAAAATGGAGGCTAAATTTTTTGTAGACACTCTGGGTTCCTTCCTGCCTAGGGGTGAACTTCTCATCCTCTAAGTCCTGATCTCCTTGATCCATTTCCTCCGCTTCCTCCTCTTGATCCTCTTGTAAGTCTTTGACCTCAGCCTGAGCAGGCTTATCTATCTGACTGTTGGTGACTGGGAAGGCGAGCACAGGCCGATGGAGCGGCTTCGCCTTTGTATTAGACCACTGTGGGTCAGCTTGTGTTGACTCCATTCCTAAGGCTAATGGAGAGAGCTCAGAGTCAAGGGATCTTTATTCTTTTAAAAATTGGATCTGTTCCCATCCATGTTGGAGAGACTCTCTCAAGGGAGCCGGATTAGGCAAGGGAAGTGGGGAAAAAATATCTGGGGGGACATTTGGCCCCTGAAGGGCCAGAGCACAAAAGGCAGGAGGGATATAGGAGGGAGGGGAATGTGTAAGTCCTATAGGCTGTGGCAGGGTCCTGAGAGGTGGCGGGTCTTCTGAATGGTAGCGAGCTGCCTCCTTCTCCAAGGTAGCCTCCTCCCCAGGGGTCAATGTTTCTCTGGGATTTAAAACTGCATAAAGGCTGTTGGAAAACATTGGAGCCTTATTCATTAGGGTGGGATTTTGAGGAAGATCAGGAAGGTTCCCAGGGTCCTGCGGAGACTAAGAAGGGTCTATGTCTATACTAACTGATGGGCATGCCGAGAAGGGACGAGAGGTCTTTTGCATAGTCTCTTCCCCAATCCTGACAAGTATTAAGGTACCATTGTCAAAGGGTGAACTTTTAAGAATTTCACTAATTTATTTCCAGAAAGAAAAGGTAGGAACAGACACTTTTTCTGGGCCAAAGGATTCATAATAATCTTTTAAAATGTCTCCTACTCTAAGCCATCTTTTACCATCAATGGTCCCTTCAAGGGGAAACCATGGAAACAATTTTTCAATGTATGAAAAGAAAAATTTTAAGTCATTTTTCTTAACACGTGCCCCCATGTATTTAAGGATTCCTTTTGGCCTGACAAAAACAAATCATGTGACGAAATTGCTTTTCCCATGGTGGGTCACTCACTGTGCGTCATCCCCACTCTCCTCCTGGATCTGTCTCTCAGTGGTGTCTGCTGAGGCAATCGTGAGCTCCACTTGTCCAAATCTTCCAGGAGGACGGGGTTCCCCCTCAGTCAAAGGCTTGAGCCCCAGTCGTTGGGCGCCAGTTGTCCCAGCCTGCAGGACACATCAACGTGGGTAGCGAACCTAGATGGGGAGGAATGAAGGGACAAGAGACATGAGAGATGACAGCAAGACAAAAGTTCTGATCAAGATGCAAACTTTTATTGTTCACACAGGGGAATTTATATGCTGGAGATTTGAAAGCTCTCTTATCGGCAGTTCCTGGATGTCTTCACAAGGTGAGATAACCTCAGAATATTTCAGGAAGACAGATGGCCACAGGATGTCTCAGGAACACAGATGACTACCGGATGTCTCCCAGACAGGATGTCTCCCTGGGGGCTGTTTCTTGTAAGTGTCAGGCTATTCTTTGAAAATAATTCCTTCTACCCCTTACAGTCAGGTATTCAGTATTTCAAATGAAAAATTGGAGAAAGAATCCAATGTGTATGCAAATATGTGCTACCCAAAAATCTTCACACTCTCATTCAGAACAATGCCTTGACATTACCTTCACCCCAACTAAGACACAATTAGAGGAGAAGAGTTAGAAAATCTGTGAATACACATCAAGAATGGAAAATGCTCAGGAGTTCACAACCTTGGAGGTGGTAGAGGAGTTTCCAAATGTAAGGGAGAGGGTAAAACTCCACAAACATGGAGCTCTGCTGGACTAAAGACTTCTTGAGAAACTGCCTCTGAGGTTGGGCACTTAAAATATATGTTGTTGTCAGGAGCTTTAGCTCCCTTTGTAGTGAGACCATTAAGCTGGGTCTGCATGTATGTTACCTGGAGGACATGGTTTCTTATTTTCCAAAGGACATGAGGCAGCAGTGCTGAATTCTCTTTTTGTAGGTAAACTGTTGTCACTGGGGGCTAAGTGTCTTCCAGTTTGGAAGCCATTTGCTCATCCTCCAATTTTGTTGTGTTTCTTGCAGCTGCACTGGAAGTTTGGTATTTGCTTCATGAAATACGAAGAGTTCAACTGGGACACAGTACTGAAAAGAGTTCTGTCACATGTGGTGGGTAAGGGTCTGCAGGAGAATGCACCAATCAGGCTTCTATCCCACATAGCTTGCCCCCTTCACCTTAGCAATCTGAAACTAAACATTGCACTGAAACCTCTCCATATAACAACATGCCTTTACATACAAGGGTCTGGGGGCTGCACCATGTCAGTCACAAACCATTTGAAAGCCAATGGCAGATCCACATCACCCAACCACAGATGTTTTAACACACACCTTCACACCACTTTTCTAGGCCAACTACTCAGCAGGCTCCAAATTACTGCCATCTCTGTTCTACACCATTTTCATGAAACCCAGTCAATCAGGCACTGTCTGGTACACTCGTGATCATCAATAGGACATCCAAAGATTCTACAGTGCGAAGTGGTCATGGGAATTTCAAAAATTTCATGTTTTTTATCAGGCATTTGTCAAGGATGAAGTTGGAGGCACTGTGGGTTTCAATTCATTCAGGAACCATTAAATGGAGAGGAAGCTCATTTCAATAAAAGCTCTGGAGAATTCTAACAGGCAAGGCTTCCCAAAGACAGGCAAAAAGGTCACATTAAGCCAGGCGTTTGAGGTCTACAATGTGTGGTCCATTTGTGTTTTGACTTGCAACTATGGCTGCCAATTCGTTAAGAATAAAATCATGTGATATTCTTCCTGAGATTCCCAGTGCTCTGTGGAAAGCCACCCTGGGCCTAGATCTCAGTTTCCAAGGGCAACTCTCATGCATGGCATCCTAAAATCCCAAAACAATACATGGCAATACTTCTTTGAGGTCCATTCCATAACTCAGTCTCTAAGGGGAATCACACCAGTGTTCAAGACCAGGTGGACCCATCATCTTTTCCAACAGCCACAAAAATGACCACAATTAAAAGCAAAACACTTCCACATGGCCCTCATCTTCTTTCATATAGACACTCATCATAACCTCAGGCTGTAGTTTTTCATGAGGGGCACAGCCAAAGACAGTATCCAAAATAAGGTCCCTTGCCCCCATTTGCCTAAAGTCAGGGTGGCTGGGACACCCTTCCTGTGAACCAGGAGTGATCAAAGAGGCCTGCCCTTAATACTGCTCTGATTCTCCAATTTGAGGCCTAATGACTGTGGGGTTTAGATTCTTTATGTTAATTGGAGTCATGAGAAACCTATGAACGTATGGTCTAGTCTCTGCAGGGCTTTGAAGAACTCATTGGACCCAAAGGATCCCTATTCTCATAGATGGACGTCAGGAACCTTACAGAGGAAGGTGAGAGACTTCATCCACAATGACTGCTCTTTTGACTTTTTTGGTTTTGGATGCAAACGTGGGATGTTTCTTTAGATCCATTAGGTGCTGAGAATCTAAGCCGTAGCCTCACACAGGGCCAAGAGGCTGATTCAGACACATCCCTTTCCAAAGCAATTAAGCAAGGAGCCACAGATGATGCCCATTCATTTCCATTTGAAAACTCTTTTCTTCAGGCTTCCCAGAGGGGTGGCCTGAGGCAAAAAACTTCCTGACATTCAGAGCAACAGAACAATAGGTAATTAAAAGTACCAAAGCAGGGTTTCTTCACTGAGACTTGTCAGAAGCCAGTGGTGAGCCACTATCTCTTTTCTCATACAAGCCCCCTCTTCAGAGCTTTCCTGGCATATGGCCATTCTCACATCTGTAGGTACCAAGATAGACTGACTCTGTCCTTGGTAATTCAAAACTAGTGACACCACTGGGAGTGGGACTGGGACAGGCTCTGTGTGCTTGGCTTCCTGGATGTCAATTTCCATCACCGAGGAAGTGAGGTGAGGTTACTTCCTTCAGGATCTGAATGAAGTCACTGCCTTGGCAACCACTTTGTCCTAACAGTTGCTTCCAAGGGTCCCATGAGATGGAGGCTTCCCCTACTTAATGTGACAATTTCACAAGTTAAAATGGTATATCAACCATAGGCACCTGGGAACAGCTCTCCATACAGGCCTGATTTGGTCCATCTTCTCTACATTAAGAAGAGAGAGGCTGATTAAGACACAACCCTTCATCCTGACCAGGTTGTTTGCCATGGAAGATGACTTGTGCTCTCTCAGGTCCTTTATAACTGCCTACATATTCTCCAGGGATCCTTTCAGCATGGATCTTTGAAGTTCTCAGCAGGTAGAGGATCCCTACATTCCAGTATTATAAGACCACCTCTGTCCCTGCTCTTCTGTAAAGTAAGATTGAGGGAACAATGTATGTTTAGGGTTAATAACAGGTTCAATTTGGGTTAGGAATCATTTTGTGGATGAATAATGGTATTGGCAACCTGCGAAATTTATAAGAATATAGAGGTGAACAGTGTGTATGAAAACAGAAATCCAAGTAAGATTGGAAGCCCAGAAGGGCATTGGGCCCTTGATTGTGGTACTTAGCATTGAATTACATTCTGCACAGATGTCTCAGATAAATCAATATACAATGGCATGGGACCTTGTACCTTGGATGATTGAATGTAGAAGGTAACATCCAGTCAAACAGGGATAGTCAGTAGGAATAGGAAGATAGTAGGTAGGTATAGAAAAAAGGGTGAGTGTATGATTTGGAACAAAATTTCTTTAGCAATAGGGATTCGGTTAGAAAATGAATCTAAATGTCAGCACATGTGAAGAGTCTGTCACAATGATGAAGTGGGAAAAATATGTAGGTAAGCAGATATCAATAGGGACATTATGAAATCAGGCAAAGTAAAAAGTGAGAGATCGGCTTAGACATTTTCAAAGGGTTGAGTTTGAATATGCAATCTTAGGAAGAAACAAATATGTAGTCATCAATAGTATTGACATTTGAGAGCATAAGTAATCTTGGACATGGATGATTTTAGTAATCCATGTTAATTTTCCATTTTGGCTTTGGTACAATCATAAATGTGAACTTTGAATTTAGTGTCCAGTATATTTCTGTGAATAAATGTATATGAAGATCAGGTGACATGAGTATTTCTTCCACCATTTCTGGGAGCAATATTGACTGACTACTTCTGATTGATAGGTACAGATTCTTTATGTGAATTGGAATCATGAGAAACCCAAGCACCTCTTTAGGGATTGAAGAACTCATATGACCCAAAAAATCCCTATTCTCAATTGATGGAGGTCAGGAATCTAATAGAGGAAGGGAAGATACTTCATCCAAAACGAGTGAACTTTTTGCCATTTTGGTTTTGGATGCACACATGGGATCTTTCTTTAGATCCATCAGGTGCTGAGAATCTAAGTCACAGCCTCACACAGGGCCAAGAGGCTGATTCAGACACATCCCTTTCCAAAGAAATTAACCAAAGAGCCATAGGTGATGCCCATTCATTTCCATTTGAAAACTGTTTTCTTCAGGCTTTACAAAGGGTTGGCCTGAGGTAAAGAACTTCCTGACATTCAGGGCAACAGAAAAATAGGTAAGCAAAAGGCCCAAAGCAGGGTTTCTCCACTGAGACTTTCCTGGTCACACTGTCCCTGCTCTTCTGTAAAGTTAGATTGAGGAAACAGTGTATGGTTAGGGTTAATAACACGTTCGATTTGGGTTAGGAATCATTCTGCAGGATGAATATTCGTTCTGGGAATCTGCAATATTTACAAGAATATATAGGTAAAATAAAAGTATGAAAACAGAAATCTAGGCAGGATTTGAAGCTCAGATGGGCATTGGGCCATTGAGTGCGTTATTTATCTTTGAATTATGTTCTGCACAGATGTCTCAGATAAATCGATATACAATGACATAGGACCTTGTACCTTGGATGATTGAAAGTTGGAGAGAACATCCAGTCACAAAGGGAAAGTCCGTAGGTTTAGGACGATATTCTCTAGGTTTAGAAACAACAATGAGTATAGGATTTGGACCAAAAGATTTTTAGCAATTGGTTTTCAATAAGAGAGTGAATGTAAATATCAGCACATGTGAAGAGTGAGACACAATGATGAAATGGGGAAAATATGTAGGAAAGCAGATATCAATAGAGACATTAAGAAATCAGGCAACGTATAAAGTGAGGGATAGGATTAGACATTTTGAACAGGGTTGAGTTTGAATATATAATCTTAGAAAGAAACAAATACATAGGATTTATCAATAGGATTTACATTTTACAGCATTAAGAAACCGGGACATGGATATTTTTAGTAATCCATGCTCACTTTTCTTTTAGGCTTTGCTACAATCATAAGAGTGACTTTTGCTTTCTGTGTCCAGAATATTACTGTGTTAAAATTTATATGTAGATCAGGTGACATGAGCATTTCTTCCACCATTACTGGGGGCAATATTTTGAAGACGTATAAATATTGGGGGAAAAAAGTGGAGTACCCTGTGTCAATGGATATAGAAATAATGTATGAATAGACCATACTGTGAATAAATAATATAACTGGTTCCAACTTTAAATAGTGGATTGATTTGATATCTGAAAATATACTGGAAATCTTAAATTGATATTCATAAATTCATTACAACCAGTTATACATCTAACGGTAATATTAGGGTTATGGTTTATCATGAAGAGTGTGTGAGTTTTGCTTCAAATATGATTATGAAAATCAAAAATAATGTGTTTGGAAAGAAGTCTCATGAAAAGAACAGTCAAGAACCCTGGAGGAATATATGTGTTCTGAAGCAGGAGGTGATTGAAATTGAAACAAATGCCTATAAATTTGTGAACTTGTGGATGAAATATATATCATATGATGTGCATAAACTGAAGAAATAGTAATGTACCACTGTTTAATAAAAATGAACTGCAAAATACACATCATGTCCCATAGGAAAATGCTTGCATTGATGTTGAACTAGGTTTTACTGTAGAAATATTAGGATTTGTGTGCACCATTCACTGAAGTTAGTCTTCATTACTAGGAAACAAATCTGTATTTAAGGTGGATGAATATTTCTGAGAATAATCTTGTGAATAGTTGATCATAAATCCACATACATAAATATGAATGATTTTAAGGAGTATATAAAAGATTCATATATTTCATATTTTGAAAAATTTGGAGAGTATATATATATATATATATATATATATATATATATATACACACACACACACACACACACACACACACACACACAGACAGACATTAAAACTAGCAATATATTTGCCAATCGAAATTCATCATGAAATATGTATCATCCACAGGTGCAAAAATATTGATTTCACTGAAAATGGATCTATATATAATGTTGTTCTACTAGCAAGCTCACCCATAGGTTGAATTTGCAATTCCAACAGTATTTAAGAGGAGTGATCTCTTCTCATAACTTGTATCTGCCTAGTCAGCAACCTCACAAAAATGTACGTGTGATAACAGGTAGGATTCTATATGTGCATATAAAAATACACGTGCTGAATAGTCTACAGAGAAAGGAGACACCAATTTGTTGAAAGCCACAGCTTAAGGCGCCCCATTAAACTTCCAGCTACCAGCAACATTCCCCTGCCAGATGATTAATGGCTCACAGCGGCCCCAGCAACATCTAGCTGATTGGCTCGTCTGCGGTGATGCTCATTGGGCAGTTTCCCTGCCCTTTCAGACCACAGAGCTGCTCATTGTGGGACTTTTTTGGCTCCACCCACCTGACCCAGCTAAATAGCTTCAAGAGCAGGAGGATTGTGGGAGGTGGAGAGGCTTGTGGGTGTGACAGAAACTTTGCAAGGAAGCCAGTAGTGGCAGTTGGGCTCTGAGGGTTTTTCCTGACGAGCTGTTTTGTTTGGCATGTGTGGTTCTAAAAATAAAGTTTGTTTCTTTTGAACAGTGGCTCTTGAATCGTGCCCAGCCAGACTGCAGCATTTTTATGGCTTGCACGGGGAGCCACTGAGGGTAAGTGATAAGGTAAACTGCTCGCCCCTGAGCGAAGGGCAAGAGGATGGGTAGCCATTTAAGATTCCTCTTTTGTTTTGCTTCACTTTTGTTGCCTGTCCATGGAGATGAGTGAGATGGATGAAAAACAGCTCACATCTGAGAAAAAATTATTTACTTCTGAGGAACAGATAGGGAGAAAGGACGGATGCACATGTCAGTAGGATATAAAGTCTATAATGACTTTTTGTTGTTCCCTTTTTATTTTATTCTGTCTCGGTTTTGTTTGGCATCGTCTTGTTGGGTTGTATTATAGTAGAAATACGGGATCAGAAATTAGTAAAAAAAAACAAACTGAAAGAGTGTTAAGTAAATTGTTAGAGGAAGGAGGCATCTCAGTAAAGTCAAGAACAGTCAGGGCATACGTTGATACAATACAAAAATGTAGCCCATGGATTTTTAAGGAGTTGTTAAATATACAATAATGGAACCATCATGGTGAAGATTTAAAAGGGGGTAAAAGAACAGCCCAGGGACTCTGCCAGTTGGCACATTGCCATTGAGGACGTTCATATCTGGTTTGCTTAGTCCAAAGACTTCAGTTCAGACAAAGATAGAAGAACAAAGCTTAGGGCAGAAAAAGCCATCAGGGGCAAAGTTACAAAAGGAGACTGCTACTAACAACTTTCTATCACTAGAGGGCGTAAATGTCCAACCAACAGAGCCTCCTCTACAGGAGACTGTTACTAACACCTTTCTATCACCAGAGGATGTAAATGTCCAAATAACAAGGCCACCTCCATATGCTGGGAGGCCCCCAAACCCCACAGTTGATAGTTCGGATCCTGAGACAGGATCTCAAGTATGAACATGCCCTGATTTTGAGGTAGAAGGGCAGCGAATTCACCATGCTTTAAATTTCAAAATAGTGAACAGCTAAAAGGGGCTGTAACAACCTATGGTCCTCAAGCACCCTTCATTGTAAGCTTGGTCGAATCCATTAACAAATTGAATATGACGCCAGTAGATTGGGCTAATATGTGTAAAGCTGTGCTAAATGGAGGTCAATACCTTTTATGGAAGGTTGCCAATGAGGAATTTTGCAAGGAGACGGCTAGGCGTAATGCAGAAACTGGTTATCCTAGATATGTTGTTAGAAAGGGACCTTATGAGGATCAGCAGCAACCAATTGCATATGATCCTGGCGTATACGCAAAAATTGCTGCAGAGGCGGTTAGGGCATGGAAGACTTTACAACGTCATGGAGGTTTACAAGGTCAATTATCTAAGGTAATAAAAGGAGCTAATGAATCTTACACTGAATTTGTAGATAGGCTTATTCAAACAGCTACCAGAGTTTTGGGGAATACAGAACAAGCAATGCCATTAATAAAAAACTGGCTTATGACCAAGCGAATCGTTGGTGCAGAGATATCACTAGACCATGGAAACATGAAGATTTAAACACATATATTAAATTATGTAAAGACATTAATGAATCAGAGAAAGTCATGGCAGCTGCAGTAAAACAGGCTTTAGATGCCAGAGACATCAATGAACAAGGGCAATTTGTGGCAGCTGCAGTAAAACAGGCTTTAGATGCCAGACCAGGAACATGCTACAATTGTGAACAAACAGGACATTTTAAAAGGAATTGCTCCATAGGAAGAGGGTTTAACAAAACTAGGTACCAAAGGAGTAGAATACGTGGGTATTTGCCCACGATGCCATAGAGGGAGACATTGGGCTAATGAATGCCGTTCTCAAACCACCATAGAGGGTACTTCATTATCAAAAATGAACAAGGACTAGCTGTTTATCCACGATATCATGGAGAAAGGCATCGGGCTCCATTGCCAAACAATGGACAGGGGAGCCCAATGCTCTGGGGCCCAAAACCACAAATATACAGAGCACTGGAGGAACCCAGCAACCCCATCAGTGTAGTGCCCAGGACACATTGTCCATCAGATGCCTCATCAGACAAATCAGAGGGAGCGCAGGGTTAGATATCTGCACCTCCGTCAGATCAGTACTAACTGTAGAGATGGGGGTTCAAATCATTCACACAGGGTGAGAGGACCTCTTCTCAAAGGAACGGTAGGCTTATTATTGGGACGCAGCTCTTCTAATCTAAAAGGACTTATGATAAGTCCTTGGGTAATTGATCCCGATTATGAAGGTGAAATAAAATTATACCCAGTTCTCCAAAGGACATATCAGTAATTTCACCAGGAGATAGAATAGCACAGTTACTAATAATACTCAGTCTGCATGATCAATTTTCCAGTCGTGCTGTAGAAAGAGGTTCCAAGGGATTAGGCTCCACAGGTGTAGATTTGGTTATGCTTTCTTTAAATTTAGATTCTCGCCCCAGGCTAAAACTAAATATTCAAGGACATGAATTTAATGGGCTACTTGATACAGGTGCAGATGTTAGCATCGTCTCTCATCAAGAATGGCCAAAACATTGGCCATTACAACAGTACACTAAAATACTTTGAGACCTAGGAGTGGCAACTAATCCCCATAGAAGTGCAATGGCATTAGATTGGAAGGATCCTGAAGAATGTGAAAGAACTATACAGCCATATGTATTGGATCATCTTCACGTAAATTTATGGGGATGAGATGTCCTAGATCAATTAGGTTTGACATTAACAAATAACATCAATCAAAATGCACCCACTATTATGGCTAGAGAAGGTTTTAGGAAAGGAAAAAGATTAGAAAAACAAGATCAAGGTATATCAGCACCAATACAAATAGACCAAGCAACAGACAGACATGGGTTGGATTTTCAGAAAGGGCCACTGAGACAATAAAAATTACTTGGAAATCAGAAAGACCAGTATGGATTCTTCAGTGGACCCTGGCTAAAGAAAAGATACAAGCAGCCCAGTTCCTGGTCAAACAACAATTAGCGGAAGAACATATACAACCTTCTGTATCTCCCCATTATACTTTCATTTTTGTCATCAAAAAGAAATCTGGTAAATGGAGATTATTGGAAGATTTAAGAGCCATTAATAATGAGATGGTTATTTTGGGACCTGCTCAATCAAGGATTCCTCAATTGTCTGCTTTGCCAAAAACTTGGTATGTTTTAGTTATACATATTAAAGATTGTTTTTTTTTTTCATTTCCAATTCTTCCTGAGGATAGTCCAAGTTTTGCATTTACTATCCCTGCACTGAATCATGAAGGTCCTGATCAGAGGTATGAGTGGAAAGTATTCCCTCAAGGGATGGCTAACAGCCCAACTATTTGTCAAATTTATGTTAACAAAGTAATCCAGCCACTTAGAAATCAAAATCCTGAACTACAAATATTTCACAATATGGATGATGTGTTATTAGCACACAAGTTAAAAACCCATTGCTAGAATGTTATGCCACACTTACAAACTTATTAAAAAATTATAATCTAGGGATATCAATTGATAAAGTACAATTAAATTTTCCAATTAATTATTTAGGAGTTCTATTATCCTCAACCATGGTCAGTCCACCAAAAATTCAAATACGAGTAGATCAACTCAAATCAATTAATGACTTTGAAAAGTTATTAGGAGACATTAATTGGATAAGGCCTTATCTAGGTATACCAACAGGAGAGTTGGGACCTATATTTGATATCCTAAAAGGTCCATCTGATCCAAATTCACCCAGAATGTTAATGCCTGAAGCAAGAAAGGCATTAAAAATCATTGAAACATATATGGGAAATATGCATTTGGATAGATTTGATAAAATAATGCCTCTATTATTCATTGTGCTACCAACAAAAAAATATTCCTACAGGAGTATTTTGGCAAGAAGGTCCATTATTATGGATACATTTATCTTATTCTTCTAACACTATTATTACTAGGTATCCTGAGGCTTAGGGACAATTAATACTAATAGGAATAAAAGCAGCAAAGGGAGTGTTTGGAATTTCTCCCAATAAAATTATTACTCCATACACTATGAATCAAATTGATGAATTAGCTAATGAGTTAAATACTTGGGCAATAATCCTGTGTAAATCTAATGTTTCATTTGAAAACCACTTACCATCTAATCTTTTATTGTCTTTTGGGTCATTGCATCCTGTAATTTTTCCAAAAATTACAAGAAAACACCTATCATGAATGCTCCAAATATATTCACTGATGGGTCAAATAATGGTACAGCAGCAATAGTTACACCTGATCAAATTTTTACATTTTTAGCACCCCAACAATCAGCTCAAAAGGTAGAGCTTAATGCAGTATTATTAGCTTTTGTGATGTTTAAAGATTCTGTGTTTAATTTATTTTCCCATAGTCAGTATATAGTTAATGCTATAGTATCCCTTGAAGATGCTGGTAGGATTTCCCCTTCCTCTACAATTTTCTCTTTGCTTTCCAGTATACAAAGTCTAATCTGGGACAGAAAAGATCCATTCTTAATAGGACATATCTTGGCACATACAGGATTGCCTGGAGCCCTTAGTTTAGGCAATGATTTAGCAGGTAAAACTACACATGACATACATACATATTTTCTCTACACTAGAAGAAGCTATAAATTTTCATGAAAAGTTCCATATCAATGCTAATACTTTACAAAATCATTTTAAAATAACTAAGGAGCAAGCTAGACAAATAATAAAACAATGTCAAAATTGTGTGACCATTTTACCACATTTTAATCTTAGAGTCAATCCTAGAGGATTGATACCTTACCATATATGGCAGATGGAAGTCACACACTTGCCAGAATTTTGAAAAGTAAAATATTTGCATGTTACAGTTGATACTTCTTCTGGATTTTTGATGGGCTCCCTTCATGGGGGAAAAAAAACTAAAGATGTTATAGCTCATTGCTTACAAAATTTTGCCACTGTGGTCATTCCAAAACAGTAAAAAACAGATAATGCCCCCGGTTATACTTCTACCTCTTTTAAACCATTTTGCTCATCATTTGGCATTACTCATATAACAGGAAACCCATACAATCCACAGGGACAAGCCATAGTTGAAAGAGCACATCACACTATTAAAATGTACTCATTAAAGTAAGAAGACAGAATTGGGAAGGAATATAAATTCCCCAAAGATAAAATTAAAATAACCCTTTTTAATCTAAACTTTTTAAATTTGGATTTTCAGGACTTAGTGCTGCAGAAAGGCATAAGTGTCCAAAAAATGTGTATAAGCCAGAGGTACTTTGGAAGGAGATTCTAACAGGAAAATGGAAAGGTCCTGACCCATTAATTTTCTGGAGTTGGAGGTCTGTTTTTTGGTTTCCACAGGAAACCAAAATCTCTCTGGATTCCAGAGAGATTAACAAAGGTCCCGACCCAGTGATTGCCTGGAGTCGGGGGTCTGTTTATGTGTTTCCACAAGGAGAACAGCAGCCGATTTGGATTCCAGAGAGATTAACTGAAGCGCTTTCAATAGACCAAAATAAGATGATTTGGCTCAAATCCATAACAGCTGATATCGAAAACTCCAGTTTGGCTATCCTTACATCTGCGACAGAACAGGGATGCTTTTTTCAATATCTATTTTATTATTGCCCTTTCCCACATCATGAAGTTCTCTTTTGTTTTTTTTTTTTTGAGCTCATACAGACCTAGGATAATGTTTTGCTTATCAGTTCTATTTTTTGACTATAGAGTTTTTAAACATTGCAATGATGATTTCACATGTAAAAAGTTATAAGGCCTTTACTATTATATTATGTGTTGTATATATTTATTATGTGTGCACACTTGTGTTTTGTGTTATATATTTGAATGTGCGTATGTCCATATATCACATATGATGAGTGCTAATGAAATAATATATCCATTTTTTTTATTCACGTGAATTAAATTGTTTAATTTAAATTTTGAAAACAACTGTTCAGGATTGTCTTAATATGTGAAAAAATAGGAGGTTAACAGACGTGCTTGTTACTTTCACTTATCCTTTTCATTATATTTAATTATTCTCTTCAAGATAATGTAAATTGTTAAGAAAATTGTTTTCTTTTAGTGCCCTCAGGAATGTTACATAATTTTTTCTTTAGCCATTACTGCCAGAATTCCTATTTTCATCCCAGTGCCAGTGAAGACAAAGATAAAACCAATCTACAGATTCTGCAATAGCCATCACTGAACTGCTTGCAGAACTTGCCTGGATTATGTATCACTTGTATGCATTGTGAACTCACTTGTATGCATTGTGAACTATCTGCTGCTGCAGCGAATTGTCATAGTGTTGGGGTACTTATGCTGATGCTGTCATCAGTGATAGAATTTTTCCAATAGGAGCCATCAATTGACTTGGTGTATCTTTCCTATTATCACTTGATAGAGGTCAAAAAACTTACAGAGGGAGGTGAAAGACTTCATCAGCAATGACTGCTCTTTTGGCAATTTTGGTTTTGGATGCACACATGGGATTTTTCTTTAGATCTATCAGGTTCTGAGAATCAAAGCCACAACCTCACACAGGGCCAAGAGGCTGATTCAGACACATCCCTTTCCAAAGTAATTAAGCAAAGAGCCACAGGTGATGCCCATTCATTTCAATTTGACAACTGTTTTCTTCAGGCTCCACAAAAGGGTGGCCTGAGGCAAAGACATTCCTAACATTCAGGGCAAGGGAACCAAAGGTAAGCAAATTGCCCAAAGCAGGGTTTCTCCAATGAGACTTTTCTGGTTACACTGATCTCTGAGGTTTCTGAGATGTTCCCATTCCATTCAGCTATCCAGTACATGGCTATGTCACAGAGTTTGGAGGTGGTACATATCTTGGACACAAAACCATGAGCCTATTCTGGAGAGAGGCCAGAAATCAGGAGGTGAACAGGAACTTGGGAAGATAGTAGGTGTTGTCTATCCATAAGGCAAGCTGCAGTCCATTCATAAAAAGGGCAGAATAAATGCCTGGAAGCTTCCTACTAGTCAGGACACCTCCACTGATGTATTGGCTTTTCTAATAACTACAACCACGGACACAGTGGATACACAGACATAGAAAAACTCGCCTTCTCAAACGACTTACTAGAAACAGTCGACTCCAAACCAAACAAACCACCTTTGCTACCTATTCTCAGAACATGAGACAAAAGCACGAACTCACACCCACACCCACTAAGGCACCTCATTCCCACAACTAGGTCTGTGACTATCCGGAGTGTCCTCTGACTGGTGGACCATACTATGTTCCCCCCAAATGGCCTGTCCTGTATCAGATCAGGTCCCTTTTGCCAACTCTGTTAAGTTGTCAGGAGCCAGCAATGAGCCACTACCTGCTTTCTCAGGAAAGGCCCCTCTTCAGAGTTCTCCTGGCATTTGGTCATCCTCACATCAGGAGGTACCAAGAAAGACTGACTCTGTCCTTGGAAAATTCAAACAAGTGTGCCCACTGGGAATGGGACTGGCACTGGCTCTGGGTGCCTGGCTTCCTGGATCCCAAGTTCAGAGAGTTGTATCACCAAGGAAGTGAGGTAGGTCACTTCCTTCAGGAATTGAATGAGGTCAATACCTTGGCAACCACTTTGTACTAACAGTTGTTTACAAAGGTCCCATGAGATGGAGGCTGCCCCTACTTTCTCTGACTCAGTCATAAGTTAGAATGGTATATCAACCACAGGCACCATGGAACAGCTCTCCACACAGGCCTGGTTTTGTCCATCTTCTCTACATTAAGAACAGAGCGACTGATTCAGACACAATACTTCATCCTGACCGGTTTTTTTGCCATGGAAGATGATTTTGCGCTCTCAGGTCCTTCATAGCTGCCTAAGTCTTCTCCAGGGATCATTTCTGCATGGACCTTTGAGGTTTCAGCAGGTGGAAGATACCCTAAATTCCTGTATTGTAAGACCAACTCTGTCCCTGCTCTATTGTAAAGATAGATTGATGGAACAGTGTATGCTTAGGGTTAATAACAGGTTTGATTTGGGTTAGGAATCATTCTGTGCGATGAATAATGGTTTTGGGAACCTGCGATATTTACAAGAATATATAGGTGAAATATAAGTATGAACACAGAAATCTAGGTAAGATTTGAAACCCAGAAGTGCATTGGGCCCTTGATTGGGATACTCAGCTTTGAATTATATTCTGCACAGATGTCTCAGATAAATTGATATACAATGGCATAGGACCTTGTACCTTGGATGATTGAATGTCGAAAAGAACATCCAGTCAAAAGGATAGTCAGTAGGATTAGGAAGATATTCAGTAGGTTTAGAAAGCAGAGTGAGTATAGGATTTGAACCAAACGTTCTTTAACAGTAGGGTTTCGGGTAGAGAATGAATGTAAATATCAGTACATGTGAAGAGCCAGTCACATTGATGAACTCTGGAAAATATGTAGGAAACCATATATCAATAGAGACATTAGGAAATCAGGCAAAGTATAAAGTAAGTGATAGGATCAGGCATTTTCAACAGTGTTGAGGTTGAATATATAATCTTAGGAAGAAACAAATATGTAGTCACCAATAGGATTGACATTTGATAGCATTAGGCAACCTGGACATAGATGTTTTTAGTAATCCATACTCACTTTCCATTTAGACTTCGGTACAAACATAAGTGTGACCTTTGCATTTTGTGAAAGAAGTCTCATGAAAAGACCAGTCAAGAAACCCTGTGGAAAACATGTTTTCTGAATTAGGAAGTGATGGAAAGTAAGACAAAATGCCTATAAATTTCTGAACTAGTGGATTAAATATATATCCTACCATGTGCATTAACTGAAGAAAAAGTAATGTACCAGTATTGAATAAAAATGAAAGACAAAATACACATCACGTCCCATAGGAATCTACTTGCATTGATATAAAACTGTGTCAGTTACTGCAGAGATATTAGGATTTGTATGCACCATTTACTGTTAGTTTTCAGTACTAGGAATCAAATATGTAGTTCAGGTGGATGAATATTTCTCAGAATAATCTTGTGAAAAGTTGATTATTAATCCACATACATGAATATGAATGAATTTACGGAGTGTATAATAAGACACATATATTTCATATTTTGAAAAATCTGTAGAGTGTGTGTGTATATATATATATATATAAACACACACACACACACACACACACAGGCACGCACACAAACAGACATTAAAAAGTAGCAATATAAGCCAATTGAAATTCACCACGAAATATATGTCATCCACAGATCCAGATAAATTCGTTTTACTGAACATGGATTCATGTATAATTTTATTGTACTAGGAAGCTCATCAATAGTTTGAATTTTCAGTTTCAACAGCGTTTAGTAGGAGTGATCTCTTTTCACAATTTGTGTCTGCCAAGTGAGCCACCTCACAAGAATGTACGTGTGGTACCAGGTAGGATTCTATATGTGCATATAAAAATACATGCGCTGAATAGGATACAGAGAAAGGTAGACAGGAATTCACATATTTGTTAACTTGAAAAACACATGGAGAACCATTTCAACAAAAAACTGACTAGATTTATAACTCCTACCCTGTATAAAGCAAAAGGCAATTCCAATGATACACCATTCGTCCTCTGAACTGCTTGTATTTCTATTCTGTTTGGGTTAATTTTCTCCATCATATTAGAATTAGTAGCCAGAGTCTAGTTGGCATGGGTTTGTGTCAGGGATTCAGTATTTCGAATGAAAATTTGGAAAATGATTCCAATGTTTATGCAAATATATGCTACAAAAGTATCTTCCCACTCTCATGCATAACAATGCCTTGAGATTACCTTGGCCCCAAGTTAGAAACAATTAGAGGAGAAGAGTTAGAAAATCTGTGAATACATATCTGGAATCAAATATGCTCACGAGTTCACAAACTTGGAGGTGGTAGAGGAGATTCCAAAAGTAAGGGACAGGGTAAACACTCCACAAACATGGAGCTCTGCTGGACTAAAGACTTCTTGAGGAACTGCCTCTGAGGTTGGGCACTTGAAATATGTGTTGTAGTCAGGAGATTTAGCTTCCTTTGTAGTGAGACAATCAAATCTGGGTATGCTTCTATGTGACCTGGAATACATGATTTCTTATTTTCCGGTAAACATGAGGAAGCTGTCTTTAATTTTCTGTTTGTAGGTAAACTGTGGCCACTGGGGACTAATTGTCTACTCTTGTGGACTCTGAAGCCATTTGGTCATCCTCCAGTTTTCCTGGTGTTTCTTGCTACTGCACTGGGAGTTTCGTATTTGCTTCAAGAAATACAAGGAATTCACCTGGGACACAGTGCTGGAGGGAGTTCTGTCACCTGTGGTGGGTCAGGGCCTGCAGAAGAATGTACCAACCAGGCTTCTCTTCCACATAGCTTGCCTCCTTGACCATAGCAACCGGATTCTGAACATTGGCCTGAAACCTCTCCATATAAAAAGATACCTTTACATAGAAGCGTCTGCTGGCTGCACCATGTCAGTCACAAGCCAATTGGAAGTCAATGGCAGATCCACATGGCCCCACCACAGATTTTTTTTTTTATCACACACCTGCCCTTCACTGCACTAGGCCCACTACTCTGCAGGGTCCAACTTCCTGGAATCTCTGTTATACACCATTTTCATGAAACTCAGTCAATCAAGTCACTGTCCTGAATAATCATGTTCAGCAACAGGACAACCAAAGTTTCTCCAGTGCCATCTGGTCATGGGAATTTCAAAAATTTCATGGTATTTATCTAGCAATTTTTCAAGGATGAAGTTGGCAGCATGTGGGTTTCAATTCATTCAGGGACCGTTAAATGTTGTGGAAGTTCATTTCAAATGAAGTTCTGGAGAACTCTCACTGGCAAGGTTTCCCAAAGATTGGCCAAAGTGTCACATAAATCCAGGCCCATTGAGGTCTACAATGTAACGTCCATGTGTGTTTTGACTCTCAACTAAGACTGCCAAGTCGTTAAGAATAAAATCATGTGATATCAAGCCTGAGATTCCCAGTGGTCTCTGGAAAGCCACCCTGGGCCTAGATCTCAGTTTCCAAGGGTGACTCTCATGCTTGGTCATCTAAAATCCCAACACAATTCATGGCAATACTTCTCTAAGTTCAGTTCCTGTACTCAGCCTCTAAGGGGAATCACACCAGAGTTCAAACCCAGGTGGACTCAGTCATCCCTTCCAACTGCCACAAAAATAGCCACAATTAAATCCAAAACACTCCCACATGGCCCTCATCTTCTTCCATATAGACACTCATCATAACCTCTGACTGGAGATTTTCATGAGGAATGCAGCCCAAGAGAGTGTCCAAAATATGCTTTCTTGCCCCTCATTTACCTAAATTCTGCGTGACCTGGACACCCTTCCTGTGAACCAGGAGTGATCAAATAGGCCTGCTGTTAATACTGATCCACTTCTCATATTTGAGAACTACTGACTGTGGGGTTTAAATTCTTTATATGAATTGGAGTCATGAGAAAACCCAACCACCTATGGGCTAGCCTCTGCAGGGAACTGAAGAACTCATTTGACCTAAAGGATCCCTATTCTCACTTGATTGATGTCAGAAACCTTACAGAGGAAGGCGAAAGACTTCATCCACAATGACTGCTCTTTTGCTATTTTGGTTTTGGATGCACACATGGGATCTTTCTTTAGATCCATCAGTTGCTGAGAATCTAAGCTACAGCCTAACACAGGGCCAAGACGCTGATTCATACACATCTCTTTGCAAAGCAATTAAGCAAAGAGCCACAGCTGATGCCCATTCTTTTTTATTTGAAAAAGGTTTTCTTTAGACTTCGCAAAGCGTTGTCCTGAGGCAAAGACCTTCCTGACATTCAGGGAAACAGAACAATAGGTAAGCAAAAGGCCCAAAGCAGGGTTTCTCCAATGAGACTTTACAGGTTAAACAGGTATGTGAGTTTTCTGAGATGCTCGCAATTCACTTCAGTTATTCAGTACATGGCCATGTCACAGAGCATGGAGGTGGTACATATCTTGGATACAAAACCATGAGCCTATTATGGAGAGTGGCCAGATTTCAGGAAGAAAACAGGAACTAAGGAAGATCGTAGGTGTTGCCCATCATTATGGCAAGCCGCATTCCATTTATAAATTGGGCAGCATGAATGCTGGTAAGCTTTCTAAAAGACAGGACACATCCATTGATGCTTTCTCTTTTCTAATATCTACAATAACGGACACAGCGGGATACAGCGACACAGAAACACTCGCATTGTCAAATGACTTACTAGAAACAATTCACCCCAAACCAAACAAACCTCATTTCCTACCTCTTCTCAGAACATGAGCCAAAACCACAAACCCACACCCACACCCACAAAGGCACCTCTTTCCTCCAAGTAGGTTGTGACTATTTGGAGTGTCCTCTGACTGTGGGCCATTCTACTTTCCCCCGAAATGGTCTGTCCTGTCTCAGATTTTGTGTCCTTTGCCAACTCTCTGAAGTTGTCAGGAGCCAGCGGTGAGCCACTACCTGTTTTCTCAGGAAAGGCCCCTCTTCAGAGTTTTCTTGCCATTTGGCCATCCTAACATTAGTAGGTACCAAGAAAGACTGACTCTGTCGATGGGAAATTCAAAAAGTATAACCACTGAGACTGGGACTGGGACTGTCAATGTTTGACTGGCTTCCTGTATTGCAAGTTCACAGAGTTCCATCACCAAGGAAGTGAGGTGAGGTCACTTCCGTCAGAAACTGAATGAGTTCACTGCCTTGGCAACCAATCTGTCCTAAGAGTTGCTTCCAAGCTTCCCATGAGATGGAGGCTGCCCCTGCTTCCTGTGACACTTTCACAAGTTAGAATGGTATATCACCCATAGGCACCCAGGAGCAGCTCTCCACACAGTTCTCATTTGGTCCATCTCCTCTACATTAAGAATGGAGAGGCTGATTCAGACAGAACACTTCACCCTGACCAGGTTGTTTTCCATGGAAGATGACTTTTGCACTCTCACATCTTTCAGAGTTGCCTACATCTTCTCCAGAGATTATATCTGCATGGACCTTTGAGGTTATCAGCAGGTGGAAGATTCCCTATATTCCTGTATTGTAAGACCAACTCTGTCCCTGCTCTTCTGTAAAGTTAGATTGAGGGAACCATGTATGGTTAGGGTTAATAACATGTTTGATTTGGGTTAGGAATCATTATGCTGAATAAATAATGGTATTGGGAACCTGCAATATGTATAAAAATATATAGGTGAAATATATGTATAAAAACAGAAATCTAAGTAACATTTGAAGCCCAGAAGGGCACTGGGCCCTTGATTGGGATACTTAGCTTTGAATAAATTGATATACAATGGCATAAGAACTTGTACTTTGGATCATAGAATGTAGAAGAGAACATTCAGTCAAAAAGGATAGTCGGTAGTGAAAGGTTAATAAAATAGGTACTTGTCACTTCCTGTTTTTCTGTATGCTTAACAAAACACTGTTAAAATCTTGAGAACTGTTTGCTAATCTTGTTCCCAGAATGTGCTGTCCCCAAGTGCCAAAGTGTAGAATGTACTCCCTCACCCGGTTGCACGCAAACCGACCACTCGCCCTGAACCATCAGTAAACTTCCCTCCCTGCCCTCTCCAAGGAAAATATATATGTTCTGCTTAAACTGTTCTCAGGGCTCTCTGATCTATTCAAGTGAGCTCCGAGCCCCAGAATGCTGGACCCAGAATAAACCCTTTGCTGTTGGATAAGACAGTCTGTTAGTGGTCTCTTCCTTCCATGCTCGCCCAACCTTTACATATGGAGATTCCACCGAGTTTTGGCAGCGGCGGACAAAAGACCCTAATGGGTTCCTCTCGGGTTAAGTAAGGCCCCTCTTTCTTGTTTCAGTGTTAAGGTTAGGGCTTGGCAAAATGGCTGTCGATGAAGAGCGTGAGTTCTCTCCGATGGTGGCTGACAGACGTGTCACAGAGCCGCAGACCACGTCCCTGGGGGACTTCCCAAAGACTCGGGAAATCGAGGAACAATAGTCTCCTCGACTCAGTAATATTTTGTATCGGATTCGGAATTGCCAGGCCATTGGGTTTTGCTGGCTACTCAGTCCTGGTCTCAGTTTTGGATGTCCATTGAATGTCTTTATTGTCTTGTCTTGTCTGTGTCGTGTGTCTTGCATTCACTCTTTGTGTATCTTTCATTATGGGACACAGCACTTCAATGCCCCTGTCCCTGACCCTTGATCACTGGACCAAAGTCCGCTTAAGGGCTCAGAATCTTTCTTTTTTAGTAAAACGTTGGACCTTTCGGAATCTCTGTGCCTCAGAATGGCCCACCTTTGAATTTGGATGGCCCCTAGAAGGATCTTTCTATTTCCCACTAATTTAAGAAGTCAGAGATATTGTCTTTCACCCAGGCACACATAGCCATCCGGATCAACAGCCATATATCTTAACTTTGCAGGACCTCTGCAAATCTCCTCCTCAATGGGTGAAGCCTTTCTTTGTCCCTTCCCCTGCTCCTACTCCTTCCCCCATGATCTCTCAAACCCTCTGCTCCTCCTCCTCCTCCACCCTTTGTAATCCCTGAGTCACAAGATTTGACTCTACTGTACTCTCTTCCCCCTTATTATACCCTGCCCTCGTCCCCCAACCACCAACACCCTCTAAGTGATTCTCCTGCAGCTGACTCAGCCTCTCTACCATTGGAGGAATCTAAGCTGGCCCAGCGCCCTCCAGATAACTCCCCCGCAGCACACACAGCCCCTCCTCCGCAGGAGGAAGCTAGCCCAGCTAAGGGAACTTGATGGTGGTGAATGATTGAAAACCCTGGACCTCCTGTGATGCTCCCCCTATGTCCCTACGGACCATTGATTGACGAAGGCCATGGGGGGAAAATGCAAGCCTACAAATATTGACCTTTCTCCTCTTCCGACCTATATAACTGGAAAAATAACAATCCCCCTTTTTCCGAGGACCCCATCGGGCTCACAGGTCTGGTTGAGTCATTGATGTTTTCACACCTGCCTACTTGGGATGACTGTCAACAATTCCTAGGGACTCTCTTCATGACAGAGGAACAAAAGAGAATCTTCCTGGAAGCTATAAAAAAATGTCCTCCGACCAGATTGGAGACGGACACATCTTCCCAACTTAATCAAAGCTGGTTTTCCCTTGAAACAACCCAACTGGGACTCCAACAACATTGAAGTTAGAAAGCATCTGTCCACTTATCGCCAGGTTCTAATAGTGGGCCTCCAAGTGGCCACTAGGCGACCAACTAATTTGGCCAAGGTAATAGAGATTATTCAAAGGCCTGATGAATCTCCCTCTATGTTTCTAGAGAGAATTATGGAGGCATGTAGGAGATATACTCCTTTCGATCCACAGGCAGAGGATCAAAAGGCATCTGTCATGATGGCCTTTATTGGGCAAGCTGCCCTGGATATTAAAAGAAAGTCACAATGCTTAGATGGATTACAAGATATGACATTGAGAGATTTAGTCAGAGAAGCCAAGAAAATATACCTTAAGAGAGAAACTGAGGAAGAGAAAGAAGCAAAGTGAGGATAAAAGAAACAAAAGACAGACTAAGGCGTTGACTAAGGTCCTGGTCACAACAACAAAAGGGCCAGAAATTAAGAAACAGGGAGACAGGAAGGGATACCTGGTCCCATGCCAGAGGCCACCCCTGGCCTCAGATCAATGTACCAACTGTAAAAAAAAAGGACACTGGGCCAAAGAGTGCCCTAGAAAGGGACAGCCACGCCAGTCAGTCATTCTGACTCTGGAGGATGAGTATGAAAGTCGGGGCTCAGATCCCCTCCCCGAGTTCAGGGTAACTTTTGAAGTGGAGGGGACCCCAGTAATCTTTGAAGTGGATAAAGGGGCAATATACTCACCCCTAATGTCACATTGGGCCCTCTATCAAATAAAAGGTCTCTAGTTCAAGGGGCTAATGACAGTAAATATCGGGCTTGGACAACTAAGAGGAGCATGGAACTGGGGAAAGGAAAAATCCATCACTCCTTCCTAGTAATCCCAGAATTCCTAGCCCCATTGATGGGTAGAGATCTGCTCACCAAGTTCCGGTCCAAAATAACTTTTAACCCTGAAGGCCCCCAAGTGGAATTTCTAAATCCTTCAGTAAAAACTCCTATAGTCACAGCTCTAAATACGTCAGTAGAAAATGCACATCAACTCACTCACCTTGGTTCAAAGAAACTGCAGGTATTTCTGAAGAATCAAGAACAGAGTTTTCCACTAACTGACTCACAGCAAAAAGAAATAACTGAATGGGTAAAAAAAGCCTGTCGAGTCCATCAATTGGTGAATTCTTACCCTTCCAAGCTTCCTGCAGGAAAGCACCTACGAGGAACCAGACCAGGACAATTCTGGGAAGTTGACTTTACTGAAATTAAGCCAGCAAGGTATGGACATAAATATCTTCTAGTCTTTGTAGATACATTTTTAGGATGGATTGAAGCCTTCCCAACTAAAAGAAAAAAAAAGAAACAGTGCTAATGGTGGTCAAGCAGATCCTGAAAGACATTTTTCAAAGATACGGCCTGCCAAAGGTAATACGGTCTGATAATGCACCGGCGTTCATGGCCCAAGTAAGTCAGGGGTTAGCCAGGAACCAGGGGATTCATTGGAAGTTTAATTGTGCTTACAGACCCTAGAGTTCAGGACAGGTAGAAAGAATAAATTGAACCATTAAAGAGACCTCAACGAAATTAAGCTTAGAGACCAGCATAAATGATTGGACTATGCTCATGCCTTATACAATGTTTCGTGCAAGAAATATGCCCTCTGTTTCTTTGAGTAACCACACCCCCTGTGAATATCTAGGGTGCCTCTCTTCCAGTAACGGACCAAAGCCCAACTCTAAGACCTAACGATCCCTTTCACACCCCCTTGTTTGACAGACTTAAAGCTCTTGAAAGATCTCAGTGATACCTGTGGAAACAGCTGGCCACTCCCTACCAAACTGGGGACGAGGGGACTCCACATCGATATCAAGTAATAGACTTCATCTACGTAAGATGATATCAGGTGTCATCCCTGGAACCCCACTGGAAAGGACCATACCAGGTGCTACTTATAACATCTATAGTGGTAAAGGTAAACGGAATCACTTCCTGGATCCATGCCTCTCATCTCAAGCCTGCGCCCTGTACACACACTGGCTGGAAACTGGAAAAGACTGGTAACACTTTCAAATTGCATATTCACCGTGTGGATAAGCCTATAGACTCTCCCCTTGGCCACAAGTAGTCCTAACCCTCATCAGCCCGTTCAGCAGCGATGGCTGATCACAAATTTTACTGGAAAAGAAGTATAATCTATCTTGCATGCAGCCCACTTAGGGACCTGGTGACCATCTCTCCACCCAGACATTTGTCAGCTGGCTATAGGTCTTTCCTAATGGGATATCCCTGATGAAGAGGATCCCACTAAAATTCCATTAAATCCCTTCCTTACCATAGATAATGGAAACAAATATTATTGATGTAGGGACACACGAGCCAGATGCAGGTTGGCTAGCCTAGGTTACTGTGTTTACCCGGCCGACTGTCAAAGCCAAAAACAGCCATGGCTGTGTGGGGGAAAAGCCGACTTCCTCTGTAAGTCATGGGGATGTTAGCGTACAGGGGCTGCCTGATGGAACCCAAACCCTGCATTAAATTCAGTAGACAGCATTGGCCATATTACGAATTAGATAACAAAAACTGATGGCCACCAGAGGGGATTCTAGATCCTCAAATCCTGCATGACCTTTTTAACATCTGCTAGTGCTCAAGAGGGTGAAAGGAGATTCCACTATGTGGAGGCCTTTTCCCTTCTTCGCTCACATCCTGAACTATGCTTATCCAATAGATCCTCACCTTCAGCCTTCTGTTCCAGAGTCTCTGCTGTCACTCCCACCTCAGCAACCTGATTTCTCCACTACAATTATTAGATCAAAAACCCAAACCTCTGCTGGTTCTCAGACCATTGCCCCCTTGCTGAGGTAGCAGGTACTGAGCTACCCCTCCACCCACTCACTCCTCTCTTCTGTTGACAGTGCCCGCACTGGGTCCCACCAGGTCCTCTTACCAACTAACCCAAAGCTCAAACCAGCTGAGGAGAGCCCTCAGACCTCTATCCAAGATGTAATGAAAATGGCCTTTAAAGTTGCTTTGTCATCACTGAAAACAGTTTACTACAAATTTAAAGTCCCTCTGCGTTTTGGGATACTCACTACCATCTTCCCCTCTGCTTGACCTGTTCTACTGCTCAAATATTTGTTGCTAGGAAAATTCCAAACCACTTTCCCATTATTTTTTTACATCTCTCTTTTCTCATTCTCAGATCCTCGGAGCTGCTCTCAGCCCCACCTTCTCCGTCTTTCCCCTCTATACCAGGCCCACAGAAAAGTCTTTAACTGACCTTCTCCAGAAGTCTTCACCATGGCTGACTTTAGGACTTTCAGCAAAAGAGTCCCTATAAAAAAGTTCAATGTAGTTAAACTTCCTATTTTCATGTTGCCCTGTTCTACTTGGCCACTGGCTAAAAAAAATCAGCACTCCTAATCCAGACACCCCCTTACTAGTTTTTCACAAAAATATGTGAACAAGGCCTCTGGCCTTGACGTGGGGCTTCACAGAGATGGCTACATTTCTAAGTTAACGAAGTTAGCAACTGGGCTCCGTAGTAACAGCTGGCAATGGGAAAATAAGAAAGGGAAGAAAAAGCTCTTTCCCTCCCAGGTGTCCTTGAAAAGTTAACTTGCCCAGAACCGAGGAAAAAACAGAAACAAAAACTGCTTTTTTCAACTTCTGCAGGCTGTGAACTTCTGAGCCCCTTCCCTTACATGTTGGGTACAAAATTCTGAAAGTACCTAAACTTGGGTTTCAGAGGATTAGTTGATTACAACAGAATCAATGCCCTCTGAATCTGGTTGCAACCAAATAGGACTGTTTCCCTGTCTTCAGTGCTATCTTAGGTGCGTTGCCTTGTCCTTCCCTACTGCAGCATGATTCTATATACTTAAACATTGTTAATGTTTTCATGAAATGGTCAACAGATGTGACTAATTGTGTAATCATGCAGATGTTTCCCAGAGTGCTCTATCACGATGCAGATTCATTTGAAGATCAAATAGGGGGGCATTCAACCCGGTTCCACTGAAAATATATATCTCTCAATGTAGCCATCCTATTAGGAATAGAAATTGCTGCACTGGTGGCCACGGGAACCACTGCCTTTGTCCAAGGGACTCAACAAATGACCCAACAAATGACAGCAATAGACCAAAACTAAGATATTAGAAACCTCCATCAGAGCTTTGCATGAGTCCTTTACCTCTCTCTCTGAAGTTGTTTTTCAGACTACTCGAGGGTTGGACCTCCTCGTCATGAGAGAAGGGGGCTTTGTGCTACATTGAGAAAAGAAAGTTGTTTGTATGCCGAGCATACTGGACTTGTAATAAAATCTAAGAGTAAATTAAAAAGATGCCTTGAAAAGCATCAACGAGACAGAGAGGCCCAAAAAAGGTGGTTTGAGTCTTGGTTCACACAGTCTTCCTGGTTAACTACGTTTTTATCAACCCTGGCCGGTCCAATAGTAATCCTCATGTTATTGCTAACTATTAAACCCTGTTTTCTCATCCGTGTAATTTCTTTTCTCCAGGCTCAAATTGGACGAGTTAAACTTATGGTAATACCCTACTAGTATACATAGAATGTGACACCCCCCCAATGATCATTTTTATCATTAAAAGTAGCCAGAATAAGAAGTGGGGAATAAAAGGTTAGTAAAATAGGTACTTGTCACTTCCTGTTTTTCTGTATGCTTAACAAAACACTGTTGAAATCTTGAGAAATGCTTGCAAATCTTGTTCCCAGTATGTGCTGTCCCCAACTGCCCAACTGCAGAATGTGCTCCCTCACCCAGTTGCACGCAAATCGCCCACTCACCCCGATCCATCAATCAACTTCCCTCCCTGCCCTCTCCAGGTAATGTATATAAGCTCTACTTAAGCTATTCTCAGGGCTATCTGCTCTATTCAAGTGAACTCTGAGCACCAGCATGCTGGACACTCAATAAACCCTTTGCTGTTGCATGAGATAGTCTGTTGGTGGTTTCCTCCTGTGAAGCTCGCCGGACATTTACTATAATGATTGAATGTAGAAGAGAACATCCAGTCAAAAAGGGATAGTTGATAGAAATAGGAAGATAGTACGTTTAGGAAGAAGTGTGAGTATATCATTTGGAACAAAAGTTCTTTAACAATAGGGTTTCGGTTACAGAGTGATTGTTAAAGTCAGCACATATGAAGAGTCAGTCACTATGATGAGCTGGGAAAAAATGTAGAAAAGCAGATATCAATAGAGACATTACGAAATCAGGCAAAGTATAAAGTGAGTGATAGGATTAGACATTTTCAACAGGGTTGAGTTTGAATACATAATATTAGGAAGAAAAAAATATGTAGTCACCAATAGGATTGACATTTGAGAGCATTAGGCAACCTGGACATAGATGTTTTTAGTAATCCATGTTCACTTTCCATTTAGTCCTTCGTGCAATCATAACCGTGACCATTACATTATTTGTCCAGAATACTACTGTGATAAAATGTATATGTAGATCAGGTGACATGAGTATTTCTTCCACCATTTCTGGAAGCAATATATTCAAGACGTAAAATTAGTATTGGGGTTACAAAGAGGTGCACCATGTGTCTATGAATTAAGAGATAAAGTACGAATAGACAATACAGTGAATAAATAATATAACTTGTTCCAACTTTAAATAATGGATTGAACTGATATCTTAAAAATTACAGGAAATCTTATATTCATATACAATCATTCATTCCCACCAATTATACATCTAATGGTAATATTAGTGTTTTGGTTTATCATGAACAGTGTGTGAGTTTTGTTTCAAAAGTGATTATGGAAATCGAAAATAATATGTTTCGAAAGAAGTCTCATGAATAGACCAGTCAGGAAACCTGGAGGAATGCATATGTTGTAAAGCAGGAAGCGATTGAAATTGAATCAAATGCCTATAAATTTGCTAATTTGTGGATGAAATATATATCCTATGATGTGCATAAACTCATGAAATAGTAATGTACCATTGTTGAATAAAAATGAACGTCAAAATACACATCATGTCCCATAGGAATCTACTGGCATTGATTTTAAACTGGGTCAGTTACTGTAGAAATATTAGGATTCTCGTGCATTATTCACCGAATTTAGTTGTCTTTTTTTTTTAATTTTTACATATGGTTGCTCAAAACATTACATAGTTCTTGATAAATAATATTTCACACTTTGATTTATGTGGGTTATGAACTCCCATTTTTGCCCCGTTTACAGATTGCAGAATCACATCAGTTACACATCCATTGATTCATATATTGCCATACTAGTGTCTGTTGTATTCTGCTGCCTTTCCTATCCTCTACTATCCCCCCTCCCGTCCCCTCTCCTCCTTTCTTCTCTCTCTACACCCTCTACAGTAATTAATTTCTCCCCCTTGTATTATTTTTCCCTTTCCCCTCACTTCCTCTTGTATGTAATTTTGTATAACCCTGAGGTTCTCCTTCCATTTCCATGCAGTTTCCATTCTCTCTCCCTTTCCCTTCCACCTCTCATCCCTGTTTAATGTTAATCTTCTTCTCATGCTCCTCGTCCCTACTCTGTTCTTAGTTACTCTCCTTATATCAAAGAAGACATTTGGCATTTGTTTTTTTAGGGATTGGCTAGCTTCACTTAGCATAATCTGTTCTAATTCCATCCATGTCCCTGCAAATTCTATGATTTTGTCATTTTTTAATGCACAGTAATACTCCATTGTGTATAAATGCCACATTTTTTTATTCATTCTTCTATTGAAGGGCATCTAGGTTGGTTCCACAGTCTTGCTATTGTGAATTGTGCTGCTATGAACATCGATGTAGCAGTGTCCCTGTAGCATGCTCTTTTTAGGTCTTTAGGTTTTAGACCAAGAAGGGGAATAACTGGGTCAAATGGTGGTCCCGTTCCCAGCTTTCCAAGAAATCTCCATACTGCTTTCCCATTTGGCTGCACCAATTTGCAGTCCCACCAGCAATGTACAAGTGTACCTGATTCCCCAGATCCTCGCCAGCACTTCTTGTTGTTTGACTTCATAATGGCTGCCAAACTTACTGGAGTGAGATGGTATCTTAGGGTGGTTTTGATTCACATTTCTCTGACTGCTGGAGATGGTGAGCATTTTTTCATATACTTGTTGATTGATTGTATGTCCTCCTCTGAGAAGTGTCTGTTCAGGTTCTTGGCCCATTTGTTGATTGGGTTATTTGTTATCTTATTGACTAATTTTTTGAGTTCTTTGTATACTCTGGATATTAGTGCTGTATCTGAAGTGTGAGGAGGAAAGCTTTGTTCCAAGGATGTAGGCTCCCTATTTACCCCTCTTACTGTTTCTTCTGCTTAGAAAAAACTTTTTAGTTTGAGTAAGTCCCATGTGTTGATTCTAGTTATTAACGCTTGTGCTATGGGTGTCCTATTGAGGAATTTGGAGGCGACCCCACAGTATGTAGATCGTAGACAATTTGTCTTCTATCAAGCACCATGTCTTGATTTGATATCAAGCTCCTTGTTCCATTTTGATTTAACTTTTGTGCATGGCAAGAGAAAGGGATTCAGTTTCTTTTTGTTACATATGGATTTCCAGTTTTCCCAGCACCATTTGTTGAAGATGCTATCATTCATCCATTGCATGCTTTTAGCCCCTTTATCAAATATAAGAGAGTTGTATTTTTTTGGATTGGTTTCTGTGTCCTTTATTCTTTACCATTGGTCCACCCACCTGTTTTGGTACCAGTACCATGCTATTTTTTTTTTACTATTGTTCTGTAGTATAGTTTGAAGTCTGGTATCGCTATACGGCCTGATTCTCACTTCCTGCTTAGTGTTGTTTTTGCTATTCTAGGTCTTTTATTTTTCCATATGAATTTCATGATTGCTTTCTCTATTTCTACAAGAAATGCCGTTGGGATTTTGAATTGCATTGCATTACACATATAGAGAACTTTTGGTAAAATCGCCATTTTGATGATGTTAGTTCTGTCTATCTATGAACAGGGTACATTTTTACATCTTCTAAGATCTTCCTCTATTTTTCTTTTTAGGGTTCTGTAGTTTTCCTTGTATAAAACTTGCACCTCTTTTGTTAGGTTGATTCCCAATTATTATTTTTTTTTTAGTATATTGTGAATGGAGTGGTTGTCCTCATTTCCGTTTCAGAGGATTTGTCACTGATATTCAGGAATGTCTTTGATTTATGAGTGTTGATTTTATATCCTGCCACTTTGCTGAATTCATTTATTAGCTCTATTAGTTTCTTTGTAGACCCTTTTGGGTCTGCTAGGTATAGAATCATGTCATCTGCAATAGTGATAATATAAGTTCATCTTTTCCTATTTATATGCCTTTAATTTCTTTTGTCTGTCTAATTGCTCTGGCCAGTGTTTCGAGAACTATGTTGAACAGAAGTGGTGAAAAAGAGGGCATCCCTGTCTTGTTCCATATTTTAGGGGGAATGCCTTCAATTTTTCTCCATTCAGAATGATGCTAGCCTGAGACTTAGCATAGATTGCTTTTAAAATATTGAGGTATGTTCCTGTTATCCCTAGTTTTTCTAGAGTTTTGAACATAAAGGAATGCTGTACTTTGTCGAATGCTTTTTCTGCATCTATCGAGATGATTATATGGTTCTTATTTTTAAGTCTATTGATGTGATGAATAACATTTATTGATTTCCGTATATTGAACCAGCCTTGCATCCCACGGATGAATCCTACTTGATCATGGTGCACAATTTTTTTGATATGCTTTTGTATCTGATTTGCCAGAATTTAATTGAGGATTTTTGCCTCTAGGTTCATTAGAGATATTGGTCTGTAGTTTTCTTTCTTTGAAGTGTCTTTGTCTGGTGTAGGAATCAGAGTGATGTTGACCTCATAGAATGAATTTGGAAGAATTCCCTCTTTTTCAATTTCCTGAAATAACTTGAAAAGTATTGGTATTAGTTCCTCTTTAAATGTTTTGTAAAACTCTGCTATATACCCATCAGGTCCTGGGCTTTTCTTACTTGGTAGTGTTTTGATGTTTTTTTCTATTTCCTCAATTGATATTGGTCTGTTTAGGTTGTCTATATCCTCCTGACTCAATCTGGGCAGATCATATGACTTAAGAAATTTATCGATGCCTTCACCGTCTTCTATTTTATTAGAGTACAAAGATTCAAAATAATTTCGGATTATCTTCTGTATATCTGAAATATCTGTTATGATGTTGTCTTTTTCATCCCATATGCTAGTAATTTGAGTTCTCTCTCTTCTTGTCTTCGTTAGCATGGCTAATGTTCTGTCGATTTTTTTTATTTTTTCAAAGAACCAAATGGGTTGACGTGTCTGCTGCGCTTGCAGGCCGCTGGGCCTGTTCCGCCTGTCGGTTGCAGGTCTGCCTACCTTGCGGGAGCGGGTGGTGGCTCTGCTCTGGCCCTACTGCCATTGGGGTGTCGTGACTACCATGCTGGCAGATCGCTGGGCCTGTTCTGGGTGCGGGCAAAGGCTCTGCTCTGCCCCTACTCCAATTGGGTTGACATGACTACCACGCCGGTTGGCCGTTGTGCTTGTACTGGGCGAGGGAGAAAGCTCTGCTCTGCCACTACTCCAATTGGGGTGTCATGTCTACCATGGTGGCAGGCCGCTGTGCCTGTTCCGCAGGTCAGTCACAGGTCTGCTTTTGTTGCGGGCGTGGGAGGAGGCCTGCTTGGCCCCTACTACAATTTGGGTGACGTGACTACCACACCAGCTGGTGACTGGGCCTTATCCGGGCACGGGCAGCGGAACTGCTATTTCCCTACTCCATTTGGGGTGACGTGGCTACCACGCCTGCGGGCCTGATGAATCTTCCTCTATGTTTCTAGAGAGAATTACGGAGGCATATAGGAGATATACTCCTTTCGTTCCTCATGCAGAGGATCAAAAGGCATCTGTCACAATGGCCTTTATTGGGCATGCTGCCTTGGATATTTAAAGAAAGTTACAATGCTTAGATGGATTACAAGATATGACTTTGAGAGATTTAGTCAGAGAAGCCGAGAAAGTATACTATAAGAGAGAAACTGAGGAAGAGAAGGGAGCAAAAGGACGATAAAAGAAACAAAAGACAGACTAAGGAGTTGACTAAGGTCCCGGTCACAACAACAAAAGGGCCAGAAATTAAGAAACAGGGACACAGGAAGGGATACCTGGTCCCACGCCAGAGGCCACCCCTGATCTCAGATCAATGTGCCTACTGTAAAGAAAGAGGACACTGGGTTCAAGAGTGCCCTAGAAAGAGGCAGCCAAGCCAGCCAGCCATTCTGACTCTTCAGCATGACAATGAAAGTCGGGGCTCAGATCCCCTCCCTGAGCTCAGCGTATCTTTTGAAGTGGAGGAGACCCCAGTAAACTTTGAAGGGGATACAGAGGCAATAAACTCAGCGCTTAAGGCCCCATTGGGCCCTCTATCAAATAAAAGGTCTCTAGTTCAAGGGGCTAATGGCAGTAAATATCGGACTTGTACAACTAAGAGGATCATGGACCTGGGGAAAGGAAAAATCCATCACTCCTTTTTAGTAATTCCAGAATGCCTAGCCGACTTTTTCTGTACGTCATGGGGATGTGAGCATACAGGGGCTGCCTGATGGAACACAAACTCCTCATCAAATTCAGTACACAGCATTGGCCATATTACCAATTTGATAACCAAAACCGATGGCCCCCAGAGGGGTCTCTAGATCCTCAAATTCTGCGTGACCATTTTTTTTTAAAGAGAGAGGCGAGAGACAGAGAGGCAGAGAGAATTTTTAATGTTTATTTTTTAGTTTTTGGCGGACACGACATCTTTGTTTGTATTTGGTGCTGAGGATCAAACCCGGGCCGCACGCATGCCAAGCGAGCGTGCTACAATTGAGCCACATCCCCAGCCCTGTGTGACCTTTTTAACTTCTGCAAGTGCTCAAAAGGGTGAAAGGAGATTCCCCTATGGGCAGGCCTTTTCCATCCTTCACTCATATCCTGAACTATGCTTATCCAATAGATCCTCACCTTCAGCCTTGTGCTCCAGAGTCTCTGCTGTCACTCTCACCTCAGCAACCTGATTTCTCCCCTCCAATTATTAGATCAAAAACCCAAACCTCTCCCGGTTCTCAGACCATCGCCCCCTTGCTGAGTTAGCAGGTACTCAGGTTCTCATCCACCGACTCACTCCTCTCTTCTCCTGTCCGTGCCTGCACCGGGTCCCACCACGTCCTCTTACCAGCTAACACAAAGCTGAAACTAGCAGAGGAGAGCCCTCAGACTCCTATCAAAGATGTAATGAAAATGGCCTTTAAAGTTGCTTTGTCATCACTGAAAACAGTTTACTAAAAATTTAAAGTCCCTCACATGCATTTTGGGATACTCACTCTTGTCTTCCCCTCTGCTCTACCTGTTCTGCAGCTCAAGTTTTTGTTACTAGGAAAATACCAAACCCCTTTCCCATTATTCTTTTACATCTCTCCTTCCTTATTCTCAGATCCTCGGAGCTGCTGTCAGCCCCACCTTCCCTGTCTTCCCCTTCTGTACCAGGCCTACAGAAAATTCTTAACTGACTTTCTACAGAAGTCTTCACCATGGCTGACTTTAGGACTTTCAGCAAAAGAGTCCCTATAAAAGAGTTCAATGTAGATAAACTTCCTCTTTTAGTGTTGCCTTGTTCTACTTGGCCACTGGCTAAAAAAATAAGCACTTCTATGCTAGACACCCCATTACTTGTTTTCCACAAAATATATGAACAAGGCCTCTGGCCGTGAGCTGGGGCTTTACAGAAATGGCTATATTTCTAAGATAAAGAAGTTACCATCAGGGCTCCATGGTAACAGCTGTCAGGGGCGAAAAATAAGAAAGGTAGGAAAAAGCTCTTTCCCACCCAGGTGTCCTTGAAAAGTTACCTTGCCCAGAACCGAGGAAAAAACAGAAACAACAACGGCGTTTTTGAACTTCTGCAGACTGTGAACTTCTGAGCCCCTTCCCTTACATGTTGGGTACAAAATTCTGAAACTACCTATACTTGAGTTTCAGGAGAATAATTGATTACAACAGAAGCAATGCCCTCTGAATATGGTTGCAACCAAATAGGACGGTTTCGCTGTCTTCTTTGCTATCTTAGGTGCCTTGCCTTGTCCGTCCCTACAACAGCATAATTGTATATAATTAAACATTGTTTATGTTTTCATGAAATGGTCAACAGATGTGATTAATTGTGTAATGGTGCAGATGTTTCCCAGAGTGCTCTATCATGACGCAGGTTCATTTGAAGATCAAATAGGGGGGCATACAACCCGTTTCAACTGGGAACATATATCCCTCACTTTAGCCATCCTATTCGGAATAGGAGTTGCTGCAGGGGTGGGCACAGGAACCACTGCCCTCGTCCATGGGACACAACAAATGACCCAATTAGAAGAAGCAATAGACCAAAACTAAGATATTAGATACCTCCATCAGAGCTTTGCATGAATTTTTAACCTCTCTCTCTGAAGTTGTTTTACAGAACAGGTGAGTGACACAAAACACACACACACACAGAAAAAAAAATAGCAACATATATGTCAATCAAAATTCATCATAAAATATATATCATCCACAGATCCAAAAATATTCATTTTACTGAACATGGAAGCTCACCCATTGGTTGAATATTCAGTTCCAACACGGTTTAGTAGGAGTGATCTCTTCTCACAATTTGTATCTGCCAACTCATCCACCTCACAAGAATGTATGTGTGGTACCAGGTATGATTCTATATATCCATATAAAAATATATGTGCTGAATGGGCTACAGAGAAAGGGAGACAGGAATTCACAATTTGTTAACTTTAAAAACACATGGAGAACTATTTCAACAAAAAATTGACTAGATTTAACTCCTACTCTGTATCATGCAAAAGGCAAGTCCAAATATACACCATGACTCCTCTAAACTGCTTGTATTTCTATTCTGTTTGGGTTATTTTTCTCCATCCTATTAGAAATAGTATTCAGAGTCTGATAGGGTATGTGTTAGTGTCAGGGATTCAGTATTTCGAATAGAAAATAGGAAATTGAATCCAATGTGTATGCAAATATATGCTACACAAAAATCTTCCCACTCTCATCCAGAACAATGCTTTAACATTACTTTCGCCTCAAGTAAGACAGAATTATAGGAGAAGAGTTAGAAAATCTGTGAATACCTATCTGGAATGGAAAATGTTCCAGATTTCACATCTTTGGTGGAGGTAGAGGACTTTCTAAAAGTAAGGGACAGGGTAAACACTCCACAAACATGGAGCTCTTCTGGCCTAAGGACTTTTTGAGAATCTCACTCTGAGGTTGGGCACTTGAAATTTAGGTTGTTTTCAGGAGCTTTATCTTCTTTTGTAGTGAGAACATCAAAGGTGGGTCTCCATCACTTTGACCTGAAGGACATGGGTTCTTATTTTCCAATTAACATGAAGCAGGAGGCCTGAATCCTCTCTTTGTTGGTAAACAGTGACCACTGGTGACTAAATGTCTCCCCATGTGAACTGTGAAGCCATTTTGTCCTCCTCCACTTTTTGTGGTGTTTTTCCTGCTGCACTGAGAGTTTAGTATTTGCTTCATAAAATACAAGGAGCCCAACTGAGACACAGTGCTGGAGGGAGTTATGTCACGTGTGGTGGGTCAGGGTGTGCAGGAGAACGCACCAACCAGGCTTCTATCCCTCATAGCTTGCCCCATTTCCCCCTTGTCCATATGACCCTTATTCTGAACATTGCCCTGAAACCTCTCCATATAAAAAGATGACTTTACAAATAAGGATCTGCTGGCTGCACCATGTCAGTCACAAGCCATTTGGAATCCAATGGTAGGTCCTCATGGCCCTACTACTGATGTTTTTTCACACACCTGCCCACCAGTGCTCTAGGCCCACTACTCAGCAGACTCAAACGTACTGGCATCTCTTTTCTACAACATTTTCATGAAATCCAGTCAATCAAGGCACTGTCTGGTATACTCATGATCAGCAACAGGACATTCAAAGGTTCTCCAGTGCCACCTGGTCATGGAAATTTTAATAACTACATGGTATTCATCTAGCCATTGTTAAGGATGAAGTTGGAGGCACTGTGGGTTTCAATTCATTCAGAAACCATTAAATAATGAGGAAGCTCATTTTCAATGAAAGCTCTGGAGAACTCTCACAGGCAAGGCTTCCCAAAGAGTGGCCAAAAGGTCACATGAAGCCAGGTAAATTGAGGTCTACAATGTGAGGTCCATGTGTGTTTTGACACTCAACTATGGCTGCCAAGTCTTTCAGAATAAAATCATGTGTTATCCTGGCTGAGATTCTCAGTGCTCTGTGGAAAGCCACCCTGGGCCTAGATCTCAGTTTCCAAGGGCGACTCTCATGCGTGGCCTCCTAATATCCCAACACAATTCATGGCAATACTTCTCTGAGTTCAGTTCCAGAACGCAGTCTCTAAGGGGAATCCAACCAGAGTTCAAGCCCAGGTGGACCAAGATATTTCTTACAACCACCACACAAATGACCACAATTAATACCAAAACACTCAAACAAGGTCCTCATCTTCTTCCATATAGTCACTCATCGTAACCTCTGGCTGAAGGTCTCCATGAATGGCTCACCCAAAGACAGTGTCCAAATAAACTCCCTTGCCCCTCATTTGCCTAAAGTCATGTTGGCCTGGACACCCTTCCTGTGAACCAGGAGTGATCAAATAAGCCTCCCGTTAATACTGCTCTGTTTCTCCAATTTGTGGCCTACTGACTTTCAATTATAGATTCTTTATGTGATTTGGAGTCATGCAAAAACCTAAGCACCTCTGCAGTGATTTGAAGAACTCATTTGACCCAAGGAATACCAATTCTCACTTGATGGAAGTCAGGAACCTAACAGAGGAAGACGAGAGACTTCATCCACAATGACTGATCTTTTGGCAATTATGGTTTTGGATGCACACATGGGATCATTCTTTAGATCCATCAGCTGCTGAGAATCAAAGTCACAGCCACATACAAGGCCAAGAGGCTAATTCAGACACATCCCTTTCCAAAGCAATTAAGAAAGAGCCACAAGTGATGCCCATTCATTTCCATTTGAAAACTGTTTTCTTCAGGCTTCACAAAGGGGTGGCCTGAGGCAAAGACCTTCCTGATATTCAGGGCAACAGAACAATAGGTAAGCAAAAGGCCAAAAGCAGGGTATATCCACTGAGACTTTCCTGGTCACATTGATATCTGAGTTTTCTGAGATGCTGGCCATTCCCTTCAGCTATCCTGTACATGGCCATGTCACAGACCTTGGAGTTGTTACATATCTTGGACACAAAACCATGAGCCTATTCTGGAGAGTGGCCAGAATTCAGAAGAAAACAGAGACTTAGGAAGGTAGTAGGTTTTGCCATCCATAAGGCAAGCCACACTCTATTCATAAATTAGGCAGGATGCATAATGGGAAGCTTTCTACTAGACAGGACACATCCATTGTTGCATTCTCTTTTCTCTTGTCTACAACCGCAGACACAGTGGGATACACAGACATAGAAACACTCATCTTGTCAAACGACTTACTAGAAACAGTTCACTTCAAATCAAACAAACCGCCTTTCGTACCTATTCTCTGAACATGAGACAAAACAACAAACCCACACTCACAAATGCACCTCCTTCCCTCAAGTAGGTCTGTGACTCTCCGGAGTTAACTCTGACTGGTGGGCCATATTATGTTCCCCCAAAATGGCGTGTCCTCTATCAGATCTGGTTTCCTTGACCAACTCTGTGAAGTTGTCAGGAAAAAGTGGCCAGCTACTACCTGCTTTTGCAGGAAAAGTATCTCTTCAGAGCTGTCCTGGTATTTGGCTATACTCACATCAGGAGGTACCAAGAAAGACTGACTCTGTCCTTGGAAAATCCAATCAAGTGAGCCCACAGGGACATGGACTGGGATTGCCTCTCGGTGTCTTGGTTCTTGGATAGCAAGTTCAGAGTGTTCCATCACCAATGAAATGAGGTATGTCACTTTCTTTGGAACTGAATGAGGCCACTGCCTTGGCAACCACTTTGTCCTAACACTTGCTTCCAAGGGTCCCATGAGATGGAGGCTGCTCCTACTTCCTGGAACACTTTCACAAGTTAGAATGGTATATCAACCATAGACACCTGGGAACAGCTCTCCACACAGGTCTGGTTTAGTCCATCTTCTCTAAAATAAGTAGAGAGATGCTGATTCGGACACATCCCTTTATCCTGACCAGGTTGCTTGACTTGGAATAGGACTTTTGCTCTCTCAGGTCTTTCATACCTCCCTACAACTTCTCCAGGTATCATTTCTGCATGGACCTTTGAGGTTTTCAGCAGGTGGAAGGTCCCCTAATTCCCTGTATTTTAAGAACAACTCTGTTGCTGCTCTTCTGTAAAATGAGATTTAGGGAACAGTGTATGTTTAGGGTTAATAACAGGTTCAATTTGGGTTAGGAATCATTCTGGGCGATGAATAATGGTATTGAGAACGTGCGATAATTACAAGAATATAGAGGTGAAATATCAGTATGGAAACAGAAATCTAGGTATGATTTGAAGCACAGGACCTTGTACCTTGGTAGATTTAATGTAGAAGAGAACATCCAGTCAAAATGGATAGTCGGTAGGATTAGGAAGATAGTCGGTAGGTTTAGGAAGAAGAGTGAGTATAGGATTTGGACCAAAAGTTCTTTAGCAATAGGGTTTCTGTTAGAGAATGAATGAAAATTTCAGCACATGTGAAGAGTCAGTCACAATGATGAACTGGGGAAAATAAGTAGGAATGCAGGTATCAATAGAGACATTATGAAATCAGGCAAAGTATAAAGTGAGTTATAGGATTAGACATTTTCAACAGGGTTTAGTTTGAATATATAATCATTGGAAGAAACAAATATGTTGTCACCAATAGGATTGACATTTGAGAGCATTAGGCAACCTTCAAATGGATGTTTTTAGTTATCCATGTTCACTTTCCTTTTAGACTTCAGTAAAATCATAAGTGTGACCTTTACATTTTTTGTTCAGAATTTTACTGTGATAAAATATATATGTGGATCAGGTGACATGAGTATTTCTTCCACCATTTCTGGGAGCAATATTTTGAAGACATATAAATTAGTGTTAGGGGTACACAGAGGTGTACCCTGTGTCTATGAATATAGAGATAATGCATGAATAGACCATCCTGTGAATAAATAATTTAACTGGTTCCACATTAAATAATGAATTGAATTGATATCTAAAAATATATAAGAATTCTTATATTGATATATAATCATTCATTCCAACCAGTTATACATCTAATGGTAATTTTAGGATTATGGTTTATCATGAAGGGTGTTTGAGTTTTGCTTCATAAGAGATAATGAAAAATGAAAATATTGTGATTGGAAAAAGTCTTATGAAAAGACCAGTCAAGAAACATGGAGGAATACATGTGTTCTGAAGCAGGAAGTGACTGATCATTAAACAAATGCCTATAAGTTTTCTAACTTGTGGATGAAATATATATCCTATGATGTGCATAAACTGAAGAAATAGTAATGTACCAGTGTTGAATAGAAATGAACGTCAAAATACACATCATGTCCCCTAGGAATCTACTTGCATTGATGTTATACTGAGTAAGTATCTGTAGAAATATTAGAGTTTGTATTCACCATTCTATGAAGTTACTTTTCAGTACTAGGAAAGATATATATATTTCAGGTGGATGATTATTTCTGAGTATAATCTTGTGGAAAGTTTGTTATAAATCCACATATATGAATATGAATGAATTTAGGGAGCGTATAATAAGACACATATATTTCATATTTTGAAAAATCTGGAGAGTATATATATATATATATATATATATATATATATGCACGCACACGCACAGACATTAAAAAGTAGCAATATAGGAGATCCAACATGGTGGCGAACATGGAGAAATCAAGTCTCTGACCTCTTAAGCTGCGCAAGCATAGGGAGTCATAAACTGTCTAAATGCTGTTTGTTCAGAATCACTAGGCAATGCTGACCTGACATGGATCTGGTGCGAACAGTCTGGGCCCCTCAGAAAACACACAGAGCCCGGATCAGCTGCATAGAAGCTCAGATTTGCCTGCTTCTTGTGTCTCAGAACTAACATTCCCTCTGAAATAACTGGTCGGCCCTTCTGAATTTACAGAGGTAAAAGGCCACTGAATTGAAATGGGTCTTCGGAGACACAGTCAGGACCCATCCGTTGCATTGGTCACCTGGCAAAAGGAATGAACGGTCACCATTTGCGTGGGATACCACCATGGAAGAGAACTGACGTCATGGGCAGAGGAGATAACTTCATTGAAACCAGTACGACAGGTGTGTAATTCCCTATGCATCTCTCTCCACACAGCGGGGAAACATTAAGGGCCCCTTCCAGCTCTCCTTTAAGGGGCCCTCCCAGGTCTCCCGTGAGAAAGATGGCCAGACCGAGGAAATCATGTGTGCTGTGGGACTCGTGGCATGGAATTCCCGGCTACCGCTCCCACCAGTGCTGACAACTGAGGTCTCATACACCAGCTAATGTGGGCATGGATACCAGAGAGCAAGCAAATTCGCTGGGTGTTCCCAGCCCCAAGCTCTACAAACTTAGGGTCTGAGGGAGGCAAACAGGGAGAGAGTGGCAGGCGTTGATGAAAACAGGACTACCAGGAACAGAGACCTGACGTGTAGCAAGTATTGTGGTGAGTGTCACAGTTGAGCGGAGCCTGGCTTGAGGAAACACTAGAGAAGGTCCTAGGCACTCAGGATTGGAGACCCGCCCAGTCTGGGAGGAAGAGCTGCTGCACAGTGATTGTATCCCACCTATTGAGAAGAGAAGCTTGGCCCAGTGAGCACATCTCCACCTACTGGAAGAGAAGTTAATTGAACTCTATGACTGCATGTATTATTATTATTATTATTTTATTTTTACTTTTTTTCTTTCATTTTCATTTTTTGTTGTTGTTCTTTAACTTATTTTAATGTTTTTATTTTTTAAATTTTACTATTATTATTATTTTAAATTTTAATTTTCATTTTTAATTATCATTATTATTTTAAAAAAATTATTTCTTTCTTTATTTTCTATTTTTTTCTTTTGTCTTTTCATTTCTTTTCAATTTTCTTATTCCCTCATCCTTGAATTCTACCTGCCTATTCTCATTCTCTTTAGTGACTTCTTCCCATCCCTTCTAATATCTTTCCTCCCAAGCTTCAAATAAATTTATAAGAATAAGCAGTAACTCAGCACTCAAACAAACAAGAAGTAACATGAGCAGCATAAAAAAGCAAGAAAGAAAAGGAGTACAAACAATGAAGGATAACCTAAATATTCAGGAGGACCTAGAATCATCAGAAAAATGGTCATATAAAAAACTCAAGGAATACCTTAGACAGATGGAATGAAACCTTAAAGAGGATACGAGAGAGCAAATAAATACAGTGAAAGAACACATTGAAAATGAATTACATAAACAGATAAAAGAAGAAGTTAATCTTCTTTATCAGGAGATAGAGATTATAAAAATTCAAAGAATAATTCTAGAAATGAAGAAAACGATAAACCAAAGGTGAAAGGTTGGGAAAAAATATACCATGCACACGGTCCTCATAAGCAAGCAGGGGTGGCCATCCTCAAATCGAATTAAATCGACTTCATGACTAATTTAATCAAAAGGGATAATGAAGGAAATTATATACTGTTAAAAGGAACCATTCACCAACAAGACATAAAAATTATCAATATTTACGCACCATTAAATGGTGCTGCAACGTTCATAAAACAAATTCTCCTCAAGTTCAAGAATCAAATAGACCACAACACAATAATTATGGGTGACTTCAACACACCTCTCTCACCATTGGACAGATCCTCCAAATAAAAGTTGAATAAAGAAACTATAGAACTCAATATCACAATCAATAACCTAGACTTAACTGACATATATAAAATATATCAACCATCATCAAGTGGATATACTTTTTTTTTTAAGCAGCACATGGATCCTTCTCAAAAATAGACCATATATTATGCCATAGAGCAACCCTCAATAAATATAAAGTGGTGGACATAATACCATGAATTTTATGTGATTATAATGGAATGAAACTGGAAACCAATGAAAAAGAAGGAAGGAAAAATCCTACATCACATTGAAAATGAACAACATTTTACTGAATGATTAATGTGTTACAGAAGACATAAATGAGAAAATCAAAAAATTCTTCGAGATAAATGAAAATACAGACACAACATATCGGAATCTATGGGACACAATGAAAGGAGTTTTAAGAGGGAAATTCACCACCTTGACGTCATCCCTCAAAAATAGGAAAGAACAACAAATAAATGAGCTCACACTTCATCTCAAAGCCCTAGAAAAGGAAGAGCAAAACAACAGCAAATGTAGCAGAAGGCAAGAAATAACTAAAATCAGAGCGGAAAACAACAAAATTGAAACAAAAGAAACTATTGAAAAAATTACAAAACTAAAGCTTGGTTCTGCGAAAAATAAATAAGAACAATAGACCCTTAGCATCCCTTTATGTTCAAAACATTAGAAAAATTAGAGATAACAGGAACTTACCTCGACATTGTAAAAGCTATCTATGTTAAGCCTCAGGCTAGCATTATTCTGAATGGAGAAAAATTGAAGCATTCCCTCTAAAATCTGGAACAAGACAGAGATGTCCTCTACCACCACTTCTATTCAATATAGTTCTCGAAACACTGGCCAGAGCAATTAGACAGATGAAAGAAATTAAAGGCATGAAAATAGGAAAAGAATAACTTAAATTATCACTACTTGCAGCTGACATAATTCTATATATAGAAGACCCAAAAGGGTCTACAAAAAAAAAAAAAACTACTAGAACTAAGAAATGATTTCAGCAATGTGGCAGGATATAAAATCAACATTCATAAGTCAAAGGCATTTCTGTATATCAGTGACAAAACTTCTGAAACGGAAATGAGAAAAAAAACACTCCATTCACAATATCCTCAAAAAATAAAAATAAAATCCTTGGGAATCAACCTAACAAAAGAGGTGAAAGATTTATACAATGCAAACTACAGAACCCTAAAAAGAGAAGTAGAATAAGATCTTAGAAGATGGAAAAATATACACTGTTCATGGATAGGGAGAACTAACATCATCAAAATGGTGATATTCCCAAAAGTTCTCTATAGGTTTAATGCAATGCCAATCAAAATCCTAACGGCATTTCTTGTAGAAATAGAGAAAGCAATCATGAAATTCATTTGGAAAAATAAAATATCCAGAATATCAAAAGCAATTCTAACCAGGAAGTGTGAATCAGGCGGTATAGCGATACCAGATTTCAAACTAAATTTCAGAGCAATAGTAACAATGACAGCATGGTACTGGTACCAAAACAGGCGGGTGGACCAAAGGTACAGAATGGAGGACACAGAGATTAATCCACAATGCTACAACAATCTTCTATTTGATAAAGGAGCTAAAAGCATCAATGGAGGAAGGATAGCATCTTCAACAAATGGTTCTGGGAAAACTGGAAATCCATATGTAACAAAATGAAACTGAATCCCTTTCTCTTGCATGCACAAAAGTTCACCCAAAATGGATCAAGGACCTTGATATCAAATCAGAGACATGGCGTCTGATAGAAGAAAAAGTTGGCTACGATCTACATACTGTGGGGTCGGGCTTCAAATTCCTCAATAGGACATCCATAGCACAAGAGTTAATAACTAGAATCAACACATGGGACTTACTCAAAGTAAAAAGTTGTTTCTCAGCAAAAGAAACAATAAGAGAGGTAAATAGGGAGCCTAAATTCTGGGAACAAATCTTTACTCCTCACACTTCAGATAGAGCCCTAATATCCAGAGTATACAAAGAACTCAAAAAATTAAACAATAAGATAACAAATAACCCAATCAACAAATGGGCCGAGGACCTCAACAGACATCTCAGAGGAGGACATATAATCAACAAGTACATGAAAAAATGCTCACCATCTCCAGTAGTCAGAGAAAGGTGAATCAAAACCACCCTAAGATACCATCTCACTCCAGTAAGATTGGCAGCCATTATGAAGTCAAACAACAAGTGTTAGTGAGAATGTGGGGAAACAGGTACACTTGTACATTGCTGGTGGGACTGCAAATTGGTGCATCCAATTTGGAAAGCAGTATGGAGATTTCTTGGAAAGCTGGGAATGAAACCACCATTTGACCCAGCTATTCCCCTTCTCGGTCAATTCCCTAAAGACCTAAAAAGAGCATGCTGCAGGGACACTGCTACATCGATGTACATAGCAGCACAATTCACAATAGCAAGACTGTGAAACCAACCTATATGCCCTTCAATAGATGAATGGATAAAAAAATGTGGCATTTATACAGAATGGAGTATTGCTCTGCATTAAAAAATGACAAAAGTCATAGATTTGCAGGGAAATGGATGGCGCTAGAGCAGATTATGCTAAATGAAGCTACCCAATCCCTTAAAAACAAATGCCAAATGTCTTCTTTGATATATGGAGATTAACTAAGAACAGAATAGGTATGAAGAGGATGAGAAGAAGATTAACATTAAAACAGGGATGAGAGGTGGGAGGGAAAGGGAGAGAGAAGGGATATTGCATGGAAATGGAAGGAGACCCTCAGGGTTATACAAAATTACATACAAGAGGAAGAGAGAAGAAAGGGAAAAATAATACATGGGGAGAAATTTATTAAGGTAGAGGGGGTAGAGAGAGAAGATGGTAGGAGAGGGGAGGGGAGGGGGATAGTAGAGGTTAGGTAAGGCAGCAGAATACAACAGACACTAGTATGGCAATATGTGAATCAATGCATGTGTAACTGATGTGATTCTGCAATCTGTATACGGGGTACAAATGGGAGTTCATAACCCACTTGAATCAAAGTGACAAATATGATGTATCAAGAACTATGTAATGTTTTGAACAAGCATAAATAAAAATTAAAAAAAAAAAAAGAAAACTAACTTCGGTGAATGATGCACGCGAATCCTAATATTTGTACAGTAACTGACCCAGTTTAACATCAATGCAAGTAGATTCCTATGGTACATGATGTGTATTTTCACGTTCATTTTTATTCAACACTGGTACATACTATTTCATCAGTTTATGCACATCACAGGATATATATTTCATCCACAATTTAGCAAATTTATAGGCATTTGTTTCACTTTCAATCACTTCCTGCTTCAGAACACATGGATTCCTCCATATTTCTTGATTGGTAATTTCATGAGACTTCTTTCCAAACACATTATTTTCGATCCATAATCACTTTTGAAGCAAAACTCACACACACTTCATGATAAAAAATAACCCTAAGATTACAATTAGATATATAACTGGTTGGAATTAATGATTGTATGTCAATATATGATTTCTTATATATTTTCAGATAACAATTCAATCCATTATTTAAAGTGTAACCAGTTATATTATTTATTTACAGTATGTTCTATTCATGCATTATCTCTATATTCATAGACACAGGGTACACCACTTTGTACCCCCAATACTAATTTATATGTCTTCAAATATTGCTCACAGAAATGGTGTAAAAAATACTCATGTCACATGATCTACATATATATTTTATCACAATAATTTTCTGGGCACAAAATGCAAATATCACACTTATGATTGTACCAAATCCTAAATGGAAGTTGAATTTGGATTACTAAAAACTTCCATTTCCAGTTTGCCTAATGCTTTCAAATGTCATTTCTATTGGTGACTACATATTTGTTTCTTCCTAAAATTATGTATTCAATCTCGATCCTGTTGAAAATGTCTAAACCTATCACTCACTTTACAATTGCCTGATTTTGTAATGTCTCTATTGATATCTTCTTTCCTATATTTTCCGCAGTTCATCATTGTGACTGACTCTTCGCATGTGCTGACATTTACATTCACTGTATAAATGAAACCCTATTGCTAAAGAACATTTGATCCAAATTTTATACTCACTCTTCTTCCTAAACCTACCGACTCTCTTCCTTATCCTACCCACTATCCCAATTTGAGTGGATGTTCTCTTCTACAATCAATCTTCCAAGGTACAAGGTCCTATGCCATTGATTATCAATTTATCTGAGACAACCGTGCAGAACATAATTAAAAGCTAAGTATCCCAATCAAGGGCCTCATTCCCTTCTGGGCTACAAATCTTACCTAGATTTCTGTTTTCATACTTATATTTCACCTCTATAGTTTTATAAATATCACAGGTTCCCAATACCATTATTCATCCGTCAGAATGATTCCGAACCCAAATTGAACATGTTATTAACCCTAACCATACACTGTTCCCTCAATCTAACTTTACAAAAGAGAAGGGACAGGGTTCGTCTTGCAATACAGCAATGTAGGGGATCTGCCACCTACTGAGAACCTCAAAGGTCCATGCATATTTGATCCCTGGAGAAGATGTAGGCAGCTATGAAAGACCTGAAAGACCAAAAGTCATCTTCTATGGCAAACAACCTGTTCAGGATGAAGGGTTGTGTCTGAGTAAGCCTCTCTCTTCTTAATGTAGAGAAGATGGACCAAACCAGGCCTATGAGGAGAGCTGTTCCCGCAAACTGGTGTGGCCAATTTGGAAAGCAGTATGGAGATTCCTGGGAAAGCTTGGAATGGAACCACAATTTGACCCAGCTATTGCCCTTCTCGTACTATTTCCTGAAGACCTTAAAATAGTGTATACCTCTGGGATACTGCCACATCGATGTTCTTAGCAGTACAATTCACAATTGCTGCACTGTGGGCCCAACCTAGATGCCCTTCAATAGATGAATGTATAACAAAAATGTGGCATTTATACACCATGGAGTATTATGCAGCACTAAAATATGACAAAATCATGGAATTTTAAGGGAAATGGATGGTAATAGAGCAGATTATGCTTAGTGAAACTAGCCAATCCCTAAAAAACAAATACCAAATATCTTCTTGGATATAATGAGAGCAACTAAGAACAGAGCAGGGAGGAAGAGCAGGAAGAAAAGATTTACATTAACAGAGACATGAGGTGGGAGGGAAAGGGAGAGAAAAGGGAAATTGCATGTTAATGGAGGGAGACCCTCATTGTTATACAAAATTACATATAACAGGTTGTGAAGGGAATGGGACAATAAACAAGGAGAAAAAATAATTACAGTAGATGGGGTAGAGAGAGAAGATGGGAGGGGAAAAGAGGGGAGATCATAGAGTATAGGAATGGTAGCAGAATGCAACAGTAACTAATAGGGCATTATGTAAAAATGTGGATATGTAACCAATGTGATTCTGCAATCTTTATTTGGGGTAAAAATGGGAGTTCATAACCCACTTGAATCTAATGTATGAAATATGATATGTCAAGAGCTTTGTAACGTTTTGAACAACCAAAAAAAGAAAAAAAAGTAGCCATGTATATGCCAATCGAAAATCATCATGATATATATATATATAATCCACAGATGCAAAAATATTCATTTTACTGAACATGGATTTATGTATAATGTTATTGAACTAGGAAGCTCACCCATAGGTTGAATTTTCAGTTCAAACAGCGTTTAGGAGTAGTGATCTCTTCTCACAATTTGTATCTGCCAATTCAGCCACCTCACAAGTATGTACGTGTGATACCAGGTAGGATTCTCTATGTGCATATAAAAATACGTGTGCTACAGAGAAAGGGAGACAGGATTCCCATATTTGTTAACTTTAAAAACACATGTAGAATTATTTCAACAAAAAATTGACTAGATTTATAGCTCCTATACAATATAATGCAAAAGGCAATTCCAACTACACACCATGCCTCCTCTGAACGGCTTGTATTTCTATTCTGCTTGGGTAATGTTTCACCATCATATTAGGATTATTAGTCAGAGTCTAGTAGGGTATGGGTTAGTGTCAGGAATTCAGTATTTCAAATGGAAAATTGGAAAATGAATCCAATGTGTATGCAAATATGTGATATACAATAATTTTCCCACTCTCATCCAGAAAAATGGTTTGACATTACCTTTGCCCCAAGTAAGACACAATTAGAGGATAAGAGTTAGAAATTCTGTGAATACTTATCTGGAATGGAAAATGATCAGGAGTTCACAACCTTGGAGGTGGTAGAGGAGTTTCCAAAAGGAAGGGACAGGGGTGATCACTCAACCTGATCTTTCATTAATATTGGGAGCCATCTTGCCTTAAAGCCATGGAAAGATAATTTTTGCTTTACTATAAATTACTGCAAATTCTGAACCTGCTTGGAATGCCTGCCCATGCCTTGAACTCACCCATGCCTGTCTTACTGACCAGATCACAGCCCTCTCTGAAACCTTACTGACACCTCATAAATATTGGCCTTCCCTGGCCAGACAACGACCCTCTCTGAGGCTCTAATGGTCCTCATAATTTCTGATGCTGGGGCCAGCAAATAAAAAATATTAACTACAGTTAGTGTGATGCTTGTCAAAGTTCTGTTTTCTGATACTCCCTTTTTGTGTAACTTTTTGGGCTATAAAGCTGGGGTGTAGGAAAGGTGGGGATGCTGTCTTTTTCCCGCCGTTTTGAGAAGGAGAGTCAGCCTAGCCGGTTGAACTAATAAGCTTGCCTTAATTTGATTTTAATTGGAGTCAGTGGTCTTTTCTTGCATCCTGGTCTAACATTTTGGAGTTCCCCAGCGAGATGACGTGACCAGATCACAAGACCAGACTGCTGGAAATTCTGACGCTGGCCTTTCCTCCAGGGCTCAGGGCTGGAGAGCCAAGTTCCAAAGCCTTGGAGTGAGCCTTCGGTCCAGGGAGCACTGCAGTGAACCATCACACTAAAACTATTAGCAAGCACTTGGTGGAGGAGGCCTCCATTGGTAGGTGGTGCCTTTATAACATCTGATATCTGGTTAAGGGAGATGTCTTCTGATTACAGAGAGGTGGCCTGGGGAGGCTCACATGTACTCCTGTCCAGGACAGTAACAAGAATTGTTCTGTCCTCTGTTCTGTTCTGTATGGAATTTCTCTGAAAGGGTAGAAAGGTGCAGCCGGGCACGCAGGAGCTCCTACCCCGGAGCTTCAGCAAGACATTTCATTGCTCCTCAGTTTTTCTGTATCTTCACCAGGTTTCTGTTTCTTTGTGTTTTGTTTTGTGTTCTATAAGTTTTTTGTTTGTTTTTTTTGTGCATTTTGTTGTTTGATTTCTGTGGTAAAAACTTAAGGATATTGGACGTAAAAATGGGTAATAAAGCAAGTAAGCCTTACACCCTTTGGACTGTGTTCTAAAAAACTGTGATGAAGTTTACCCCCCTTTGTTAAGCAGGATGAGAAAAGCCCCTAGCTGGCAGCCTGGAACTCACCCACTGCAGAGGGCAATGCCTGCTGGCCACCAAGGAACAGAGTATCTCCCAGGTTAACAATGGAAACTCCTTTAAAACCCCTTGTTGCTCCAGTTCAAGAGAGTCACAACCTTTGGGCAGAGTCCCCTGTGTTTCTGCTTTTTTAGCAAAGCAGCAAACCTCCCTTTTTATTTTTCTCAAACCCTGTCCTCATTATTAAATAGGTATTAATTCGCTTCAAGGTCAGAAACCGAAATTTAAGTTACAAATTTTGATAACCCCCCGACCCTGGAACTTTTTGAGAGCTGACTACTGAAATGTTAGGAGATGGAGCGAGATTGGGGTGGAACCAAACCAGAGGAGCTAGTCCCATAAGTAAAAGGAGGGACTGAGGGACTCCCAGCATCTACCAAAGCCCTGCTGCTTCAAGGAATTCCTTCCTTCGTTCCCTGCACTGTAAGGATTATGCCACCTCTGTCTTCTTAAAAAAAAGAAAAAGAAAAAGGGGACACTAAATGCAGTAAAGTCAACATGGAAACCCTTGATATTACATTTCAGGTTGCCCTCTGTGAAAACATTTGATCCCCTTGTGAGGACATCTATACTGCCACTGGTGTAGGAAATTTTTCTCTTATCTGCTCTGTTTTTAAGGCTTCTGTCTGTCAGCCATAGTCTGGAGCTCCTTTCTGTCTGTCTTGTGTCTTTGTTTCTGGCCCTTTAAGACATGTGCAATAATGTGCTGATATTATAAATTGTTTCTTGGGAATGATATTAGTTCAATGTGTGTCTAAATGATGATGTTTTATTGTAACAATCTGGTATCTGGATGGGTTTTTGTAGCATTGCTCAATCTTGCAGTTAAAAGTCGGGTTTAGGTAATTGTTTAGTTTATGATTTCAGATAATTCATGCCAGATAACTTAAATACTTAGGATGGAAAACTAAAGCACTCTACTTCCAAGTTGGCAAGTAACTTCCCAAACATTCAGTTTTATTTGTCACTAATTTTGAATTGGGTAGACTGAGAAAATATCACAGTGTGTACCAGTGCATTAATTTGGACAATGATAGTAAATCATAGTATGGTATCTGTTGACAAAACAAGATGTAAAGATATAAAATTTTGTGAATTTCATCTTAAAATTGTATCATAATTTTCAACATCCGAACCTCAAAATTATGGTTAAAATGCCTTAGGCCTGAGGTGTCTGCTCAGAATAGCAGTTTTTCCCTGCTCCTTTCAGACCTCAGCCAGGACTTTTGTTGAAATGCAAATGAAAGAAGCCTGCAAGCTCCGTAGGAGTCTGATCTGAGGCCTAAGGCAGGAAAAAAGGTAAATTGTATGGTATTTATTAATTACTGGGCAGTCATTTTTTCTAGGACTCTTATTTTTTTCCTTAGATTCTGTATTCTTTTTTTGAGCTCATGAATTTGATCCTACAGACCTAGGTTAATGTTATTCTGATCAGCTCTATCTTTGACCAACAGTGGAGTTTTTGAAACATTGCAATGGAGATTTCAACTGCAAAAAGCTACAAGGCCTTTACTATTATTATGTGTGCACACTTTTGTTATGTGTTGTATGTCTATATATACATATATCCCTATATCATATATATGTTATACAAATTAACACATATAAGGAGCACTCATAAAAAAAGCACTCATAAAAACAAATTTTAAAACGTGGATCCAAAGATCTTTAATTCAAGTGATTTAATTGGTACAATTTAAATTGGATAAACAGATAAAAATAAATGTCTTTAAATTTAACCTTACAAGTTTTTCTAGGTGTTCAAAAATCTAATAAAATATTAATGCCGACAAAAGTTCTAATATGCCTTGGTTCTAGGACTTTTTCTTCAACAAAAAATGGTACACTGTTCAAAACATTTGTCTAATATTTTGATAAATAAGTAAAGTAAATTTGATATGGGATTACTCATTCATGAGTACTTTTGTTAGATATCTGATTGATTTACTAAGGTCTGTATAAGTTTGTCCTAAAGTCTGTATAAGATTGAAAAAATCAGTCATGTGTTAAAGAGACAAAAATTTCTTAAAACATAAGTTTACCCATAACATTGTGGTTATTAAGTTTTATTTTTCTAGAGCAAGCAACCATAAAAATTAAACAACTGATTAAATAAGAACTGTTATTTTAGAGCACTGTACTGCCATTTCTTTAAAAGCTAAACTTGGTTAATGTAGAAAAATCAATGCATTTGTGATGCTATTAATGTGCTCATATCTTCCAGGTATACAAGTCTGTAAGTCTGTAAGGTAGAAACTTTAAAAGAGCATTATATCAATCTGGTGTTCTGAAGTTGTATGGTAAAAATATATATATATATATATATATATATATATATATATATATATATATATATATATATATATATATATATATATATATATATATATATATTGGGATTTATTTACCTGTTGTCAATAAGATATGTAAACTTTTATGTTACTTTTTATATTGGGGAACAATTTAAATGTATTTTAAGTTAATGAGAGCCTAATCTATGTAAAGTTTAAAAACTTTCAGCCTTTTTTTAATTCATGTTTTAAATGCTATATCATATGGTGTTAGCTAATGTTCATGTGACCTCAAACAATTTATGTAAACTTTGTAAAATGATATTTAAAAAACAAAGATTAGCTTTAGAATTAAAACACTTAAGATTAATAAAGAGCCCTTCCTTACCTGAGATAAGGCTCTGTGTCCCATCTTATTATGTGAGAATGACTACGAAAGCAGTAGGTCAGATGTTATTTCATTTAAAGATATTTTCAAAAGTTTTTTTTTTCCTGTCAACATTACTAGCATCGCAAACAGAGGATATAATGTATAACTCAGCCAAAAATTTTAGGGTAGCTATTACACGAACTAAGTTTGTTTACTGTTGTTAATTTTATTTTGTAATTTCCTTATGGGTGATATAAAGATTCCCTGTTAGTGTTTTACAGAAGTGTTGCTTTAAGAACACAACATTGGTTAATTTAAGATAATTAGCCATCACCTACAAGACAGACAGAATAATACAGATCCCAAATAATAAAAAGATAAATAATTTTAAATTGTAGACATTAAAGCCCAGTACTCTTAATATAAGTCTGTTAAAATTTATTTGATGGATGTTTAAGATTAGGATTTAAAATTAAAGTTATATGAAAAGGGACAAGAAAACCAATATTTGGCTCTTGCCCTCTGAGTCAGTCTGTATCCAGGGAACAGCGGACTTCTCTAAAGAGCTTTGCAACTCTGAACCACATAACTTCCTGATCAGGGAGATTAATGAGACCACTGGAGAACAGAAAGCCAATCAGTGCATTTGCTACGAAGAGGAGAGTCATCAGAGAAGGGAGACATCCCTGATGCTTCCGAGGGAAGCCACATGGTCAAACAAGACCTGGACCCACCTAGTGCAAATGGCACTAGCAGAACTGAGAAGCTGCTCTCAAGTTTCCCCAGGAATGACTCCCATAAAAGCTCAGCTGACTGTTCACAATAGATAGAAACAAAAGTCAGTTTGACTGCTTCATCTTAAACACTTAGAAAAGACAGTTAAAAACAAATTACAGCCATTCCTGGGCATTTTATATAATAATAGTAATAATAATATTTTAAGGTATACACTTTATGTTAGCCTCCCAAAATAAGTAAGACTAAAGGCTACAAAGAAGGATTCTCAGACAGGAATGCCTGATAACTATAAAAAGAGGCTATCAAGATTATCTGCCAGAGGCAGAAGTTTTTATTTTAAGGCCTACAGATATTCTTAACCTAAACACATAGTCTTGGTATTTGTTAGTATGATTATGAAGCAATGAGTAAGAGAATTAAAGGTTTCTCTATTAGACACAGAGGTCATACTAGTAAAAGTATTTTGCAAGATCAGATGACATTAAATTATTAAACTGAATCTTATGGAGAGGGACAAATGTAACACTAAAAGTTAAATATTAAGTTGACAGTCCTGATAACTGGGAATATTTAAGACTGGTGAGGAAACTTTTATACAGTGACTTGTTCCAGCTGCTGCAACATTTATTAAGTACTCATGTTTTTTTGTTTCTCTCATAGAAGAACCCATCCCCAGATGACTTTACTACCTGTTCTTGCCAATCCAGACTTCAAACCTAACTGACTTCTAAAAGGCGACTAATGTCCCTCAGGCGGTGCCCCCTCACGTCACCCTCTCTCAGCTCAGAAGAAGTCCAAATGAGTGACGCCTCTCTTCTTACAACAATGGAGACAAAAATAAATAGAATATCAATATAAGTAATTAATTAAGTCAGGTAAAATCAGGGAGACGTGTTTTTGGGTGAGTTCAAAAAATCGGGAGACTATTACCTGAGGGATTAAAATTCCCACAGTGCTCTTCCTACCCAATCAAATATATGAAAGGAACACATTAGAAAAGGGGGGAATGATTGACCCAACCTTATCTTTTATTAAAATTGGGAGCCATCTTGCCACAAAGCCGTGAAAAGATAATTTTGGCTTAACAATAAATTACAGCAATATCTGAACCTGCTTGGAATGCCTGCCCGTGCCTTGAACTCACCCATGCCTGGCTATCTGACCAGATAACAGCCCTCTCTGAAACTTTGTTGACACCTCATAAATATTGGCCTTCCCTGGCCAGTCGACACTCTCTGAGGCTCTAATGGTCCTCATAAATTCTGATGTTGGGGCCAGCAAACAAAAATGTAAACTACCATTAGTGTGATGCTTGTCAGAATTCTGTTATTTTTAACCCCACTTTTGTGTAACTTTCTGGGCTATAAAGCTGGGCTGCTCTTCTGTTCCCGACGTTTTGGGAGGGAGAGGCAGCCAGGGTGGTGGAAATAATAAGCTTGCTTTAATCTGATTTTAATTGGAGTCAGTGGTCTTTTCTTGCGACCTGGTCTAAAAGGTAAACACTACACAAACCTGGAGCTCTGCCGGACTAAAGACTTCTTGAGAAAATGCCTTTGACGATGCGCAATCGACATATATGTTGTTGTCAGAAGCTTTAGATTCCATTCAAATGAGACCATCAAAGCTGGGTCTACATCTATGAGACCTGGAAAACATTGTTTCAATTTTTTCAAAGAACATGAGGCAGCAGTGCTGACTTCTCTCTGTAGGTAAACTGTGGCCACTGAAAGCTAAGTGTCTCCGCATGTGGATTGTGAAGCCATTTGGTCATCCTCCAATTTTCATGGTGTTTCTTTCTACTGCACTGGGAGTTTGGTATTTGCTTCATGAAATACAATGAGTTCAACTGGTACACAGTGCTGGAGGGAGTCCTGTCACGTGTGGTGGGTCTGGGTATGCAGGAGAATGCACCAACCAGGCTTCTATCCCACATAGCTTGACCCTTTGACCATAGCAACCTGATTCTGAACATTGCCCTGAAACGTCTCCATATAACAAAATGCCTTTTATGGAGAGGTTTCAGACATATAAGTGATTCCTGTCTGTAACATGTCAGCCACAAGTCATTTGGATGTCAATGGCAGAATCACATGTCCCGACCACAGATGTTTTATCACACACCTGCACACAACAGCTTTTGGCCCACTACTCAGCAGGCCCCAACATACTGGCATCTCTGTTCTACACCATTTTCATAAAACCCAGTCAATCAAGGCACTGTCTGGTACACTCAGGATCAGCAACTGTACATCCAAAGGTTCTCCAGTGGCAGGTGGCCATGGGAAGTTCAAAAATTTCATGGTATTTATTTAGCCATTTTCAAAGATGAAGTTGGAGAAACTGTGGGTTTCAATTCATTAAGGAACCATTAAATTTAGAGGAAGCACATTTCAATGAATAATCTAGAGAACTCTCACAGGCAAGGGTTCCCAAAGACTGGCCAAAAGGTCACATGAAGCCAGCCCCATTGAGGTCTACAATGTAAGGTCCATGTGTGTTTTGACTCTTAACTATGGCTTCCAAGTCTTTCAGAATAAAATCATGTGATATCCTGGCTGAGATTCCCAGTGCTCTGTGGAAAGCCACTCTGGGCTTAGATTTCAGTGTCCAAGGGCGACTCTCATGTGTGGCCTCCTAAAATCCCAACACAATTCATGGCAATACTTCTCTGAAGTCAGTTCCATAATGCATTCTCTAAGAAGAATCACACCAGAGTTCAAGCCCAGGTGGACCCAGGCATCTCTTACAACCACCACACAAATGACCACAATTAAAACTAAAACACTCCCACATGCTCCTCATCTTCTTCCACATAGACATTCATCATAAACTCTGGCTGGAGGTTTCCATGAAGGGCACAGCCCAATACACTGTTCAAAATAAGCACCCTTGTCCCTCATTTGCCTAAAGTCAGGGTGGCCTGGACACCCTTGCTGTGAACCAAGAGTGATCAAATAGGCCTGCCCTATATCTGATCTGCTTCTCCAATTTGAGGACTAATGACTGTCTGGTATAGATTCTTTATGTGAATTGGTATCATAGAAAACCCAAGCCCCTATCGGCTAGCCTCTGCAGGGATTTGAAGAAATGATTTGACCCAAATGATCCCTATTCTCACTTGATTTAGCTCAGGAAGCTTACAGAGGAAAGTGAGAGACTTCATCCACAATGACTGCTCTTTTGGCCATTTTGGTTTTGGATGCACACTTGGAAACTTTCTTTAGATCCATCAGGTGCTGAGAATCTAAGCCACTGCCACCACACCGGGCCAAGTGGCTGTTCCAGACACATCCCTTTCCAAAGCAATTAAGCAAAGAGCCACAGGTGATGCCCATTCATTTCCATTTGAAAACTGTTTTCTTCAGGCTTCACAAAGGGTTGGCCTGAGGCAAAGACCTTCCTGACATTCAGTGTAATAGAAACATAAGTAAGCAAATGGCCCAAAGCAGGGTTTCTCCACTGAGACTTTACTGGTCACACTGATATCTGAGTTTTCTGAGATGCTCCCATTCCCTTCAGCTATCCAGTACATGGCCATGTAACAGAGCTTGGACGTGGTACATATCTTGGAAACAAAACCATGAGGATACTCTGGAGAGTGGCCAGTATTCAGGAAGAAAAGAGGAACTTAGGAAGATAGTAGCTGTTCACCTTCCATTAGGCAAGCCGCACTCCATTCTTAAATTGGGTGAGAAGAATGCTGGGGAGCTTTATACTAGACAGGACACAACTATTGATGCATTCGCATTTCAAATGTCTACAACCACGGATACAGTGGGATACACAGACATAGAAACACTCCTGTTGTCAAACGACTTTCTAGAAACTTTCCAGTCCAAACCTACATGAGGCAAAACCACAATCTCACGCTGACACCCACAACGGCACCTCCTTCTCCCAAGTATGACTGTGACTATCCTGAGTGTCCTCTGACTGGTGGGCCATACTATGTTCCCACGAAATGGCCTGTCCTATCTCAGATCTGGTCTTCTTTGCAAACTTTTTGAAGTTGTCAGGAGCCATGGTTGAGCCACTACCTGCTTTCTCAGAAAAAGCCGCTCTTCAGAGCTCTCCTGAAATTTGGCCATCATCACATAAGTAGGTACCAAGAAACACTGACTCTGTCTTTGGTAAATTCAAACAATTGAGACCACTGGGACTGAAACTAAGACTTGCTCTGGGTGCATGGCTTCCTGGATACCAAGTTCAGAGAGTTCCATCACCAAGGAAGTGTTGTAGGTCACTTCCTTCAGGAACTGAATGAGGTCACTGCGATGGAAAACCACTTTGTCCTAACAGTTGCTTCCAATGGTCCCATGAGATGGAGGCTGCCCCTACTTCCTGTGACACTTTCACAAGTTAGAATGGTATATCAACCATAGGCATCCGGGAACAGCTCTGTACACAGGCCTGGTTTGGTCCATTTAATCTACATTAAGAAGAGAGAGGCTGATTCAGACACATTCCTTCATTCTGACCAGGTTGTTTGACATGGAAGTTGACATGGATTTGACTTTTGCTCTCTCAGGTCCTTCATAGGTAAAAAGGTCGGTCAAAAGTCGGAGGAAAAGTCCATCAAGAGACTGGCTCATGCCACAGCAAAGGGTTTATTGGGCGTCCAGCATGCTGGGGCTCAGAGCTAACTTCAGAGGAGCAAAGAACAAAGAGCCCCAAGAACAACTTGAGCAGAGTTTATTTACATTCTTTAGAGAGGGCAGGGACTTTGCATACATCATAGCCTCCTTTAGCAAATCAACATACCACGGGAAAATCAAATAACAACCCAAAAACATGATTAGCACATTCATTGGCAGGAAGAGGTCGGACAGGGGGTGATTGGTTAGCCCTGAGAAGGGGTATACGTTTAAACTGATTGGTTGAAGCCCTGAGATGTATACGTGATTAGCTGCACGGTTTCTGGGAAGGGGTTGTTTAGTAACTAGGTGGTCAGGGAAGATTTCAACACACATCTAATTGGCTGTTCCGGGAATTGTCTTAACTGCCACAGGAATTTCAGGTTCTGAGTGCAGCTTGGAAACTTTACAAAACCTGGTTCTTTATGTTTCAATTTTAATTTCTTTTATTCTTTCATTTCCCACTCCTTTTTCTTACTACATTTAATCTTAAAAGTAATGAATCATAATTATTGCGGGGTCTAACACTCTATTTCTGCCAGTGGAGCGTATTTCTGTCGGATTACCATGAGTTTTTCCTGCCCAATTTGAGCCTGGAGAAAGGAAACTAAGCGGTTAAGCAAACAAGGTCCCACAGTTAGCAACACCATAAGGATGATCAGGGGTCAAGCTAAGCCTGATAGGAGTGTAGTTAACGAGGGGGACTGGGTAAACCATGACTCAAACCACCCTTGTTGAATCTCCCTTTTTCTCTGGCGCTCTTCAAGGCATTTTCTCAATTTACTCATGGATTCTCTTACAACTCCAGTATGGTCAGCATAAAAACAACATTCTTCTCTCAGTGCAGCACAGAGGCCCTGCTCCCTCATGAAGAGGAGGTCTAATCCTCGCCTGTTCTGTAAAACAACTTCAGAGAGAGAGTTTAAGGATTCCTACAGCACTGTGATGGAGGTCTCTAATGTCTTCCAGTCTTGATCTATTGCTGTTTCTAATCAGGCCATTTGTTGTGACCCATGGATGATAGCAGCTGTTCCCGTACCCACTCCTGCAGCAGCTCCTATCCTCAATAGGATAGCTAGAGTAACGGACACTGGATGACAGCAAAATCAGGTTGTTTGCCCCCTTGGTAGACCTTAAAATGATTCTGCATCATAATAAAGAACCATGGGGAGTATCTGCACCATTACACAATAATTTACAAAGCTGTCAAATACATGGGTTGAAATGCAAAGAGTTCTGACTGTGTGGAGTTCAGTACAATTAAGGTTCCTTTAATTAGTTCCCAGGGGCAGGAGTCAACTGTACTCTGGACTGGGGAAGTAGGCAAAGATGGAAACTGGGAAGTATGAGATGGTAGAGGGGTTCTGGTAGATCTAGGCATGGGAGGTTTTGGAGGCTTAATTCCTGGCTTGAGGGGATTGGGCCCTATTGCTGTGGGATTTTCCTCCTTTTTAAGCAGGATGGTGAACCAGTGACCAACGTCATTACGAGGGCCATAAATATAGAATCGCATTTCCCACGTATTTTCCATAGACCATGTTGTTCTGAGGTAGCCCCTTCCTTTGGAAGTGAAAGTTATATTGAGGGGGTAACATAGACTATTCTTTCCACAGCGAGTTTTTGACACAACTTGGCTAGCGGCACATTTCTTGGGATCAATCCAGGTGTCATTTTTTCCAACCTGAATGATACTGTCTGGGGAGTTTGGGTTCAACCATGTAGCTCCCGTTTGTTCACAACCCCAAGATCTAAAATAAATGTCACTGGGTCCTCCACAGGTTTGGGCCTGTTTGCGACTTCAGAAATCAGCTGGGCACACATAAAAATCAAGACTGGCTAGTTTACACCTGAGCTGGGGAAGATGATATCCATAATTCATGGGGTAAGGTGGTCTATGTTGCCCTGGTTTGGGTTTGAGTGGGATCTGTGTGGAGTCCTCTATGTCAGGGAGATCCTAGTCAGAGAGGCCTATGGCAAGCTGACAAATGTCCAGGTAGAGAGATGGCCACCAAGTCCATAAGAGGGCTGTATGTGAAATAGACCACACTACTTGCCCAGTAGGATTTATAGCTGCCATTGTTGCTGAACAGGCTGATGGGGATTAGGACTGCTGGTGGTCAGGGGAAGAATCCATAGCCCTACCCACACGACGGACACGCAACTTGAGAGGGTTACCAATCTGTTCCAGTTTCCAGCCGGATGCTGGACAGGGCGCAGGCTTGAGATGGGTGGCACGGATCCAGGAAGTGATTCCATCCACTTTCACCACTGTAGGTGTTATAAGCAGCACCTGGTATGGTCCTTTCCAGCGGCGATCCAGGGATGATACCTGATGCCGTCTCACATAGACGAAGACTCCCACTTGATATCCATGTGGGGTTCCCTCGTCTCCAGGCTGATAAGCAGTGGCCAACTGTTTCCACAGGTATTGCTGGGTGCTGTGTTTGTTCATGGGCTTTAAGTCTGTCAAGCAAGGGGGTGTGAAAGGAATAATTAAGTCTCAGAGTTGGGGTTAGGTCCCTTACTGGAGGAGGGGCACCATAGAGAATTTCATAAGTGGTGAGTTTACACAAAGAGGAAGAGGGTGTACTTCTTGCACGAAACAGTGCTTAAGGTAGGAGCATAGTCCAATTTTTTATGCCGGTCTCCAAGCTTAATTTCTTTAAAGTCTCTTTGATGGTTCTAATCATCCTTTCTACCTGTCCTGAGCTCTGGGGTCTATAAGCACAATGTAACTTCCAATTAATCTTCAGGGTCCTGGTGAATCCCTGACTTACCTGGGCAACGAATGCCGGTCCATTATTGGACCCTATTACCTTAGGCAGGCCGAACCTTGGAAAAATGTCTTCTAGAATCTTTTTGAGCACCGTCTGAGCCGTTTCTTTCTTCATGGGGAAGGCTTCAACCAATCATGAAAGAGTATCTACAAAAACTAGGGGATATTTAAGTCCATACCTTCCTGGCTTAATTTCAGGAAAAGTCCACTTCCCAGAATTGTCCTGGTCTGGTTCCTCGTAAGCGCTTCCCTGCAGGAAGCTTGGATGGGTAAGCATTAACTAATTGGCAGACTTGACAAGCTCTAGTCACCTGCTAAGCTATTTCTTTCCTCTGTGAGTCAGTCATTAATAAATCCTTTCTTCGGTCCTTTAAGAGAGCCTATAACTTCTTTGAGCTTAAGTGGGTGAGCTAGTGTACGTCTTTGACATAAAGGTGGGCTTTTTGAAATTTTAAACTTGGCTCTGTAGGGTCCCAGAGTTCTGTATCTGTCTCCTCACATGATAAGTTGCCTGAATGTTCCAGTGTGGCCAAGTCTCCTGAATGTTGATCCCCCTGGTGTGGAAAAAGTTAACAGAGTCACTCCGTTTAGGGCTGCCAATTAAGCTTCCTCATCTGCCCTTCTGTTTTTAACTGCGACGAGGTCGTTTCCCTTCTGGTGCCCTGGACAGTGCACTATAGCTAGTTCCTTAGTGCCCTGCCCTGCTGAGAGAAGGTGGAGAATCTCAACTTTGTTCTTTATTTTTTTTCCCAGTGGAGGTTAATATCTCCCTTTGCTGGTAAATAGCCCTGTGCACATTAGCATTGCCAAATGCATAGCGGCTATCAGTGTAATGGTGGCCCTTTTGCCTGTTGCTAGTTCCAATGCTTTCGTAAGGGCAATCAGTTCTGCCTTTTGGACTTATGTCTCTTCTGGGAGACCAGAGGATCAGATGACATTAGTTTTGCTAACTACTGCTGCTCCAGCCCGCCACATACCATCTTGGAGGAAGCTGCTCTCTTTCTTAAACCATACGACTTCAGGGTGAGGCAGTGGCTGGATTTTTCAAGTCTCGTCCTATACTGGTTTCCTCTGACAGTATGTGTTGACACTCATGAGCGACAGGTCCTGATGATTCTTCTGGCAGCCAGGTTAAGTGGAGCAGAAGGTCCAAGAGTTATTCTGTCTTTGCTAATCCAGAGGCTCTGGTAGTGGTTTATTCTGGAGTTTGATAGCCACCTCTCTGGAAGTTGACAGATGATGCTCTCCAGGGCATGGGGGGCTATCATGGATAGCTTCTGTCCCAACGTTCATTAATGAGCATCTTTTATTAGAAGCGCTGCCACTGCTATAGCTCTTAAGCAACGGGACCACCCAGTAGCCACTGGGTCCAGTTTTTTTGATAAGAATGCTACCGACCTTTTCCAAAGTCCCAAATTTAAAGTGAACACTCCCCGTGCTATTCCTTTCTTTTTCTCGATGTAGAGAGTGAAGGGTTTATCTATATCTGGGAGTGCTAAGGCCGGAGCAGATAGCAGCACTTTTTTTGACATTATCAAAAGCTTGTTGGTGCTCAGGGGTCCATTGGAATTGGGCACTACACTTTATCAGCGGGTATAAAGGGGCAGCCAGAGAGGTGAACCCAGGAATCCATCACCTGCAAAAGGCAGCAGTCCCAAGAAACTCTCTGACTTGTCTCTTATTAGATGGGGGTGGTATCTGCACAATGGTTTGTTTTCAGTTCTCAGTGAGCCATCATTTGCCACCCCTAAGAGAATAACCCAGGAAGATTACTTCTTGCTGACAAATTTGGGCCTTTTGGCAGAAGCCTTATATCCAAGCCAAGCAAGCTCGGATAATAGTGCTTGGGTCCCAGACTTATAGTTCTCCTTGGTGTCCGCTGCCAGAGGCAGATCATCCACATATTGGAGTAGGGTGACTTCGGGGTGTGCAGTTCTGAAGTCGTTTATGTCCCTGTGGAGGGCTTCATCAAAGAGAGTGTGGGGGGGTTTGAACCCCTGTGGGAGTCTAGTCTAGGTTAGTTGGCCAGATGTTCCAGTTTCTGGGTCTATCCACTCGAAAGCAAACAGCAACTGACTGTCCTTATGTAGAGGCAAGCAGAGGTAAGCATCTTTTAAGTCCAGCACAGTGTACCATTCCCGCTCCAGATTCAGAGTGCTAAGCAAATTATATGGATTGGGTACTGTGGGGTGAATGTCCTGCACTCTGTTGTTGATCTCTCTTAGGTCTTGAACAGGACTGTAGTCCCTAGTTCCTGGCTTTCTTACTGGTAGCAGGGGGGTATTCCAGGCTGATTGACAGGGCCTTAGAACCCCAATGGCCAATTATTTCTGAATATGGGGACTTATCCCATCCTTAGCTTCTTTGCTTAGAGGATATTGTTTAACACTGATTGGAGAGGCCGAGGCTTTTAATTCTACTACTACTGGAGGTTGTTTTACGGCTAGACCTAACCCAGCAGTTTCTGCCCAGGCATTAGGATAATCTTTTATCCATTTCTGTTGTAGTTTGCCTCTTTGATCAGTCCTAGGGGGCACGAAGTGTTGATGTTCATCTTCTACAGACATAGTCAATTCTCTGACTATGGGAGTTTTTACTGAAGGCTTTAGAACATCCACTTGGGGACCATCAGGGTTAAAAGTTACTCTATCCCCGAGTTTGGTAAGCAGATCCCTGTGCATCAATGGGGCTGGGCATTCTTGGATTACTAGGAAAGAGTGGTGGACTTTTCATTTTCCTACTTCCATAGTCCTCTTAGTTGTCCAAGCCCGATATGTAGTGCCATTAGCCCCTTGAACTAGGGACCATTTATTTGATATGGGGCCCAGTGAAGCCTTAAGGGCTGAGTATACTGCTCCTGTATCCACTTCAAAGTTCACTGGAGTCCCCTCCACTTCAAATGTTTCCCTGAGCTTGGGGAGGGGATCCGAGCCCTGACATTCCAAGTCCTCTTCTAGAGTCAGCATGGCGGGCTGCCGTGGCTTCTTCTTTTTGGGGCACTCTTTGACTCACTGTTCTTTTTCTCTACAGTAGGTACATTGATCTGAGGCCAGGGACAGCCTTTGGCGTGGGCCCAAGTATCCCTTTCTGACTCCCTGCTTTTTAATTTCTGGCGTATTTGCTGCTGTGAAGAAAACCTTAGCCAATGCTTTTGTCTGCCTTTTGCTCCTTTCATCCTCCTTTTGTTCCCTTTCCTTCTCTCTCCTCTGTTCCGTGTCCTCCTCAGTTTCTCTCTTATAATATACTTATATACTTATACTACATACTTATAATATATATCTTATAATATACTATTTCAGCTTCTCTGTCTAAATCTCTTAAGGTCGTATTTTGTAACCCATCTAGACATTGTAACTTTCTCTTAATATCTTGGGCAGCCTGCTCAATAAAGGCCATTGTAACAAATGCCTTTTGGTCATCTGCCTGAGGATCAAAAGGAGTATATTTTCTATATGCTTCCTTAATTCTCTCCAGAAACATAGAGGGAGACTCATTAGGCCCTTGGATAATCTCTCTTACATTGGCCAAATTGGTCGGCTCTCTGGCGGCCACTCAGAGACCCGCTATTAGAGCCTGGAGATATGTGGACAGATGCTTCCCACCTTCAAAGGTGTTGGAGTCCCAGTTGGGTCGGTTCATGGGCCCATAGGAATGGAGAGAGAGCATCACAGGGGCTTCTGAGTTTTCTATTATCCGTCGCCGGTGGGTTCCTTTAGGTTGCCCAGCTTCCTTCAGGAGAGGAGGGGTTGCTGCTGCTGCGGGGAAGTCCCCTGGAGGGTTGGGTCTGGCCCAATTGCCTCTAGCAGTGGAGAGGCTGAGTCAGCGGTGGGAGGATCATCAGGAACTGTGTTGGGGGTTGGGGAGGGAGAGTAGACGATAAGGAGGGGGTGGAGTGTCCAGTCTTGTGACTCAGGGAGAATGGAAGGAAGAGGGAGAGGAGCGGAAAGTTTGAATGATAGGAATGTGGGGGAAGGGGTATATGGCTGTTGATCTGGTTGGCCACGTGGCCCCGGCTGAATGACAATATCTCTGAATTTTCAGATAAGAGGAAAGTGGAAGGATTCTTCTGGGGACATCCGAATTCAAGGATGGGCCATTCTGAAGCACAGAGAGTCTGCCAGGTACAGTGTTTTACTGAAAAAGAAAGATTCTGGGCCCTTGAGTGGACATCAGTCCAATGATCAAGGGTCAGGGACAGAGAAGAGGAAGTGCTTCGTCCCATAATGGGAGTTACTCAAACAGGGACAGTGAAGACACAAACACAACACAGACAAAGACAAACAGTAAACGTTTAACATGAGTCCAACACAAAGATTAGAACTGAGTAACTGGCAATGGGTTAGACAATAAAGACAGACAGTAAACTCAACATGAGTTCAGAACAATGACCAAAACTGAGTTACCGGCAAAACCTGATGGGCTGGCAAATTGAATCTTGAAGCAAAACATAACCGAGTTGAGGAAACTACTATTCCTTGAATTCCCTAGTCCTCCGGAGTGTCCCTCAGGGACGTGACCTTGGCTCTGTGACACGTCTGTCACCCCATAGTAGAGAGCTAATGCTCTTCACCAACAGCCACTTTGCCACGCCCTAGCCTGAAACCCGAAACCAGAAAGAGGCGCCTTACTTACCCTGAGAGGAGTCCCTTGAGGTCTTCCGTCCACCGCTGCCGGATATCTCACCTGGGGCCTCCAGATGAAAAGGTGCTGCGAACTTCAAAGGAAAAGACAACAAAGAGGCTTTCTCATGCATCAGCAAAGGGTTTATTGGGGGTCCAGAATGCTAGGGCTCAGAGCTCCCTTCAGAGGAGCAAAGAACAAAGAGCCCCGAGAACAACTTGAGCAGCGTTTATATACATTCTTTAGAGAGCTCAGGGACTTTACATACATCATAGCCTCCTTTAGGAAATCATCATGTACTACGGGAAAATCAAGTAACAACTCTAAAACATGATTAGCACATTCATTGGCGGGAAAAGTTGGGGCAGGGGGTGATTGGTCAACCCTGAGAAGGGGTATACATTTAAACTGATTGGTTGAAGCCCTGAGATGAATACGTGGTGAGATGCACGGCTTCTGGGAAGGGGTTGTTAAGTAACTAGGTGGTCAGGGAAGATTTCAACACACATCTAATGGGCAGTTCCAGGAATTGTCTTAACTGCCACAGGAATTTCAGGTTCTGAGTGCAGCTTGGAAACTTTACAAAACCTGGTTCTTTACATTTCAATTTCAATTTCTTTTATTCTTTCAGAACCTTACAGTGGAAGGTGAGAGACTTCATTCACAATGACTGCTCTTTTGGCTATATTGGTTTTGGATGCACACATGGGATCATTTTTTTGATCCGTCTGTTGCTGATAATCTAAGCCACAGCCTCACACAGGGCCAAGAGCCTGATTAAGACACATCTCTTTCCAAAGCAATTACTTCTTTGAGGTCAGTTTCAGAACTCAGTCTCTGAGGAGAATCACACCAGTGTTCAAGACCAGGTGGACCCAGTCATCTCTTCCAACCGCCACACAAATGACCACAATTAAAACCAAAACACTCTCACATGGCACTCATCTTCTTACATATATACACTCATTATACCCTTTGGCTAGAGGTTTCCATGAATGGCGCAGCCCAAGAGAGTGTCCAAAATAAGCTCCCTTGCCCCTCATTTGCCTAACCTCAGGATGGCCTGAACACCCTTCCTGTGAACCAGGATTGATCACATAGTTCTTCCTTTAATACTGCACTGCTTCTCCAATTTGAGGCCTACTGACTGTCAGGTATAGATTCCTTATGTGATTTGGAGTAATTATTAAACCACAGTAACTTTGCAGCGCTTCAAAGAACTCATTTGACCCAAAGGATCCCTATTCTCACTTGGTGGAGGTCAGGAAACTTACAGAGGAAGGCGAGAGACTTCATGCTCAATGACTGATCTTTTTGCCATTTTGGTTTTGAATGCACACATTGGATCTTTCTTTAGATTCATCAGTCGCTGATAATCTAAGCCACAGCCTCAAACAGAGCCACAAGGCTGATTCAGACACATACTTTTCCAAAGCAGTTAAGCAAAGAGCCACAGGTGATGCCCATTCACTTCCATTTTAAAACTGTTTTCTTCAAAATTCACAAAGGGGTGGCCTGAGGCAAAGACCTTCCTGACTTCAGGGTAACAGAACAATAAGTCAGCAAATACCAATGCAGGGTTTCTCCACTGAGACTTTCTTGGTCACACTGATATCTGAGTTTTCTGAGATGCTTACAATTCGCTTCAGCTATCCAGTACATGGCCATGTCACAGAGCTTGGAGGTGTTACATATCTTGGACAAAAAACCATGAGCCTATTCTGGAGAGTGGCCAGAATTCAGAAAGAAAACAGTAACTTAGGAAGATAGTAGGTGTTGCCCATCGAAAAGCAACCAGCAGTCCTTTCCTAAAATGGGCAGGATGAATGCTGGGAAGCTTTCTACTAGACAGGATACATCCATTAATCCATTCTGTTTTCTAATGTGTACAACCAAGGACACAGTGGGATACATAGACAGAAACACACTCGCCTTGTCAAAGGACTTTCTAGAAACAGTCCACTCTAAACCAAACAAACCGCCTTTCCTACCTATTCTCAGAACATGAGACAAAACCACAAACTCACACCCACACTCAAAAAGTCACCTCCTTCCCCCAAGTAAGTCTGTGACTATCCAGAGTGTCCTCTGACTGGTGGGCCATACTATGTTCCCCCAAAATGGCCTGTCCTGTCTCAGGTCTGGTCTCCTTGTCCATCTCTGTGAAGTTGTATGGAGCCTGTGCTGACCACTACCTGCTTTCTCATTAAAGGCCCATCTTCAGAGCTCTACTTGCATTTTGTCATCCTCAAACCATTAGGTACCAAGAGAGACAGACTCTCTCCTTGGTAAATCCAAACAAGTAAGTCCACTGGGAATGGGACTGGGACTGGCTCTGAGTGCCTGGCTTCCTGGATCCCAAGTTCAGAGAGTTACATCACCAAAGAAGTGAGGTAGGTCAATTCCAACAGGAAGGGAATGAGGTCACTGCCTTGGCAACCACTTTGTCCTAACACTTCTTTCCAACGGTCCCTTGAGATGGAGGCTGCCCCTACTTCCTGTGACACTTTCAGAAGTTAGAATGGTATATCAACCATAGACACCCAGGAGAAGCTCTCCACACAGGGTTGGTTTGGTCCATCTTCTTTATATCAGTAGGAGAGAGGCTGATTCAGACACATCACTTCATCCTGAACAGGTGGTTTGCCATGGAAGATGACTTTTGCTCTCTCAGGTTCTTCATAGCTGCTACATCTTCTCTAGGGATCATTTCTGCATCAAACTTTGAGATTCTCAACAGGTGGAAGATCCCCTACATTCGTGTATTGTAAGACCAACTCTGTCCCTGCTCTTTTGTGAAGTTAGATTGAGGGAACAGTGTATGGTTAGGGTTGATAACATATTCTATTTGGGTTAGGAAACATTCTGCGGGATGAATAATGGTATTGGGAACCTGCGATATTCACAAGAATATATAGGTGAAATATAAGTATGAAACCTGAAATCTAGGTACGATTTGAAGCCCAGAAGGGCATTGGGCCCTTTAGTGAGATACTTAGCTTTGAATTATGTTCTGCACAGATATCTCAGATAAATCGATGTGCAATGGCAGAGGACCTTGTACCTTGGATGATTAAATGTCCTAGAGAACATTAAGTCAAAAGGGAATAGTCGGCAGGATTTGGAAGGTAGTCAGTAGGTTCAGAAAAAAGAGTGAATATAGGATTTGGACAAAAGTTTCATTAGCAATAGGGTTTTGGGTAGATAGTGAACGTAAATATGATCACATATGAAGAGTCAGTCACAATGATGAACTGGGGAAAATATGTAGGAAAGCAGATATCAATAGAGACATTAGGAAATCAGGCAAAGTATAATGAAATAGGGTTAGACATTTTCAACATGGTTGAGGTTAAATATATAATCTTAGGAAGAAAGACATATGTTGCCTCCAATAGGATTGACATTTGAGAGCATTAGGCAACCTGGACATGGTTGTTTTTAGTAATCCATGCTCACTTTCCATTTTGCTTAGGTGAAAGGTTAATTAAATAGGCACTTGTCACTTCCTGTTTTTCTGTATGCTTAACAAACCACTGTTGAAATTTTGAGAACTGTTTGCTAATTTTGTTCCCAGAATGTGCTGTCCCCAAATGCCAAACTGCAGAATATACTCCCTCACCAGGGTGCACGCAAACCGCACACTCGCCCTGACCCATCAATAAATTTCCCTTTCTGCCCTCTCCAAGAAAAGTATGTAAGCTCTGTTAAAGCTGTTCTCAGGCTCTCTGCTCCATTCAAATGAGCTCTGAGCCCCAGCATGCTGGACCCCCAATAACCTCTTTGCTGTGGCCAAGTGTAAATGGTATACTGTTCTGTACTTAAAAGATGCTTTCTTTTGCTTGCCTCTGCATAAAGATAGTCAGTTGCTGTTTGCTTTCGAGTAGGTAGACCCAGAAACCAGAACGTCTTTTCAACTAACTTGGACTAGACTCCCACAGGGGTTCAAAAACTCCCCCACTCTCTTTGATGAAGCCCTTCACAGACATTTCAACAACTTTAGAACTATGCAACCCGAAGTCATTCTGCTTCAATATGTGGATGTCCAGCTACTGGCAGCCAACACCAAAGAAAACTGTGAGTCTGAGACCCAAGCACTATTATCTGAGCTTGCTCAACTCAGGTAGAGAGCTTCGTACAAAAAGGCCCAAATTTGCCAGCAAGAAGTAATCTTCCTGGGGCATTCCCTTAGGCACGGTAAATGATGGCTCACTGAGGCCAGGAAACAAACCGTTGTGCAGATACCACCCCCATTTAACAGGAGACAACATAGAGAGTTTCTTGGGACTGCTGGCTTTAGCAGGTTATGGACCTGGGTTTGTGTTCTTAGCTGCTCCTTTATACCCGCTGTTAAATGAGAATGCCCAATTCCAATGGACCCTTGAGCACCAGCAAGCTTTTGATAACATCTAAGAACACTGACAATGAACTCCTCAACTTCATTGAGCCCAGCCTGGAATTTCAGAAAGCCCTACACTATGTTAAAAATGTACATCAACTCAATCAACTTGGTTCAAAAAAACTGCAGGCATTACTGTAGGATAAAGAACAGAGTTTTAGACTAACTCACTCACAGTGAAAGGAAATAATTGAATGGTTAACAAAAGCCTGTCAGTTCTGTCAATTGGTTAATGCTTACCCTTCCAAGCTTCCTGCAGGAAAGCACCTATGAGGAACCAGACCAGGACAAATCTGGGAAGTGGACGTTTCTGAAATTAAGCCAGCAAGGTATGGACTTAAATATCTCCTAGTCTTTGTAGATACATTTTCAGGATGGATTGAAGCCTTTCCCACCAAAAAAATAAAAGAAAACCGGCACAAATTGTGGTCAAGAAGTTCCTGAAAGATATTTATCAAAGACAAGGCCTGCCTAATGTAACATGGTCTGATAATTGAACAGCCTTCATGGGCCAGGAAAATCAGGGGTTAGCCAGGTCCCTAGGGATTAATTGGAATTTACATTGCGCTTATAGACCCCAGAGCTCAGGACACATAAAAAAAATAAATAGAACCATTAAAGAGACCTTAACGAAATTAAGCTTAGAGACCGGCATAAAAGATTAGACTATGCTCCTGCCTTATGCACTGTTTCATGCAAGAAATACTCCCTTTGTTTCTTTGTGTAACCTCACCCCCTATGAAATTCTCTATGGGGCCCCTCCTCCACTAAGAGACCTAACCCCGACTCTAAGACCTAAGGATCCCTTCCACACACCCTTGCTTGACAGACTTAAATCTCTTTTAAGAACTCAGCTATACCTGTGGAAACAGGTGGCTACTGGCTTCCAACCTGGGGACGAGGGGAATCCACATTGATATCAAGAAAGAGACTTCCTCTACATAAGATGACATCAGGTGTCATCCCTGGAACCCCACTGGAAAGGAACATTCCAGGTGCTACTTATAGCACCTACAGCAGTAAAAGTAGAGGGAATCACTTCCTGCATCCATGCCTCTCGTCTCAAGCCTGTGCCATGTCCAGACTCTGGCTGGAAACTGGAAAAGACTGTTAACCCTTTCAAATTGCATATTCGCCACGTGGGTAAGGCTATAGACTCTCTCCTGGGCCACCCGTAGTCCTAACGCTCATCAGCCCCTTCAGCAGCGATGGCTGATCACAAATCCTATTAGACAAGAAGTATGGTCTATCTTGCATACAGCCCCCTTAGGGACCTGGTGGCCATCTCTCCACCCAGACATTTGTCAGCTGGCTATAGGTCTTTCCTATTAGAATATCCCTGATGAAGAGGATCCCATTAAAATTCCATTAAATCCTTTCTGTACCATAGATAATGGAAACAAACATTATGGTTGTAGGGACAGGCAAGCCAGATGCAGGTTGGCTAGCCTATATTAGTATGTTTGCCCAGCAGACTATCAAAGCCACAAACCGCCATGGCTGTGTGGGGGAAAAGCCGACTTCTTCTGTAAGTCATGGGGATTTGAGCATACAGGGGCTGCCTGGTGGAACCCAAAATCCTCATCAAATTCAGTACACAGCATTGGCCATATTACCACTTAGACAACCCAAACTGATGGCCCCCAGAGGAGTCTCTAGATCCTCAAATTCTGTGTGACCTTTTTAACTTCTGCAAGTGCTCAAAAGGGTGAAAGGAAATTCCTCTATGTGAAGGCCTTTTTCCTCTTTCGCTCACATCCTGAACTATGCTTCTCCAATAGTTCCTCAAACTCAGCCTTCTGCTCCATACTCTCTGCTGTCAGTCCCACCTCAGCAAACCTGATTTCTCTTCTCCAATTACTAGATCAAAAACCGAAACCTCTGCCGGTTCTCAGAGCATTGCCCCCTTGCTGAGGTAGCAGGTACTGAGGTACCCATCCACCCACTCACTTCTCTTTTTTCCTGTGAGTGCCCACACCGGGTCCCAACAGATCCTCTTACCACCTAACCCAAAGCTCAAACCAGCTTAGGAGACCCTCAGACCCCTATCGAAGATGTAATGAAAATGGCCTTTAAACTTTCTTTGTCATCACTGAAAACAGGTTACTAAGAATTTAAAGTCCCTCACATGCTTTTTGGGATACTCACTCCTGTCTTCCTTTCTGCTCTACCGGTTCTACTGCTCAATTTATGTTGCTAGGAAAATCCCAAAACCCTTTCCCATTATTCTTTTACATTTCTCCTTCCTTATTCTCAGATCCACGGAGCTGCTCTCACTCCCCGCCTTCCCCGTCTTCCCCCTCTGTACCAGGCCCACAGAAAAATCTTCACTGAACTTCTCCAGAAGTCTTCACCATGGCTGACTTTAGGACTTTCAGCAAAAGAGTCTCTATAAATGAGTCAGTGTAGATTAACTTCCTCTTTTTCTGTTGCCCTGTTCTACTTGGCTACTGGCTGGAAAAATCAGCACTCCTAAGCTAGACACCCCCTTTATAGTTTTTCACAGAATGTGTGAAAAAGGCCTCTGGCCTTGAGCTGGGGCTTCACAGAGATGGCTACATTTCTAAGATAAAAAGTTACAAACTGGGCTCCATGGTAACAGTTGGCAGGGGGATAAAAGAAAAGGAAAAAAAAAAGCTCTCTGCCTCCCAGGTGTCCTTGAAAAGTTAACTTGACCACAATAGAGGAGAAAACAGAAAAAAAAGCTTCTTTTTTGAATTTCTGCAGACTGTGAACTTCTGAGTCTCTTCTCTTTCATGTTGGGTACAAAATTCTGAAACTACCTAAACTTGGGGTTCAGGGAGTTAATTGATTACAACAGAAGCAATGCCCTCTGAATCCGGTTGCAACCAAATAGGACTGTTTCCCTGTCTTTGGTGCTATCTTAACTGCCGTGCCTTGTCCGTCCCTACAACAGTATAATTCTATATACTTAAACATTGTTTATGTTTTCATGAAATGGTCAACAGATTTGATTAATTGTGTAATGGTGAAGATGTGTCCCAGATTGCTCTATAATGACCCAGGTTCATTTGAAGTTCAAACAGGGGGGCATACAACCCGGTTCCACTGGGAACATATATCCCTCACTTTAGCCATCATATTAGGAATTGGAGTTGCGGCAGGGGTAATCACAGGAACCACTGCCCTCCTCCATGGTACACAACAAATGACCCAAATAGAAGCAGCAAGAGACCAAAACTTAAAGATAATAGAAACCTCCATCACAGCTTTGCAGGAATCTTTAACATCTGTATCTGAATTTGTTTTACACACCAGTTGAGGGTTGGACCTCCTCTTCATGAGAGAAGGGGGCCTTTGTGCTGCATTGATATAAGAATGTTGTTCTGATGCCGACCATACTGAGGTTGTAAAAAAAACCTATGAGTAAAATAAAAGGATGCCTTGAAAAGCGTCAATGAGAGAGAGAGGCCCAAAAAGGGTGGTTTGAGTCTTGGTTCACACAGTCCCCCTGGTTATCTACGCTTTTATCAACCCTGGCCTGTCCAATAATAATCCTCATATTATTTCTAACTATAAAACCCTGTTTGCTCAACCATGTAATTTCTTTACTCCAAGCTCAAATTGGACAAGTTAAACTTATGGTAATACCCCACTAGCAGACATAGAATGTGACACGCCCCAATAATCACTTTTATGATTAAAAGTAGCAAGAAGAAGAAGTGCGGAATGAAAGGTTAATAAAAAAGGTACTTGTAACTTCCTGTTTTTCTGTATGCTTAACAAAACACTGTTGAAATCTTGAGAACTGTTTGTAATCTTGTTCCCAGATTGTGCTGTCCCCAACTGCCAAATTTCAGAATGTATTCCCTTACCCACTTTCACACTAACCGCCCACTCGCTCTGACCCATCAATAAATTTCCGTCCCTGCCCTCTGCAAGGAAAGTATATAAGCTCTGCTTAAGCTGTTCTCAGGGCTCTCTGCTCTATTCATGTGAGCTCTGAGCCCCAGCTTGCTGGACCCCCAATTAACCCCTTGCTGTTGCATGAGACACTCTCTTGGTGATCTCTTCCTCCAACGCTTGAAGGAACATTACTTGGATGTTTGAATGTAGAAGAGAAAATCCAGTCATAAAGGGATAGTCGGTAAGATTAAGAAGATAGTCGGTAGGTTTAGGAAGAAGAGTGAGTATAGGATTTGGAAAACAATATCTTTAGCAATAGGGGTTCGGTTAGAGAGTGAATGTAAATGTCAGCACATGTGAACAGTCACAATAATGAAGTGGGGAAAATATGTAGGAAAGCAGATATCAATAAAGACATTACAAAATCAGGCAAAGTATAAAGTGAGTGATACAATTAGACATTTTCAACAGAATTGAGTTAGAATATATAATCTTAAGAAGAAACAAAATGTAGTCACCAATAGGATTGACATTTGAGAGCATTAGGCAACTTTGACATGGATGTTTTTTGTAATCCATGCTCACTTTCCATTTAGGCTTTGGTACAATCACAAGTGTGACCTTTACATTTGTCTCCAGAATACTACTGTGATAAAATGTATATGTAGATGTGGTGACATGAGTGTTTCTTCCACTCTTTCTGGGAGCAATATTTTGAAGACATATAAATGGGTATTGGGGGTACAAAAAGGTGTACACTGTGTCATTGAATATAGAGATAATGCATGAATAGACCATAAGTGAATAAATAATATAACTGGTTCCACATTAAATAACAGATTGAATAGATATCTGAAAATATATAAGAAATCTTATATTGATATACTATCATTCATTCCAACCAATGATACATCTAATATTAATATTAGGGTTACGGTTTATCATGAAGATATGTTAGTTTTGCTACAAAAGTAATTATGGAAATCAAAAATAATGTGTTTGGAAAGAGTCAGTCACAATGCTGGCAATATGTAAACAAGGCCTCTGAGCTTGAGCTGGGGCTTCACAGAGATGGCTACATTTCTAAGATAAAGAAGTTACCAACTGGGCTTCATGGTAACAGCTGGCAGAGAGAAAAAAAAAAGAGAAGAAAATAGCTCTGCCCCATTCCCGGTGTCCTTAAAATGTTAACTTGCCCAGAACAGAGAAAAAAAAACAGAAACAAAAACTGCTTTTTATGAACTTCTGCAGACTGTGAACTTCTGAGCCCCTCCCTTACATGTTGTGTACAAAATTCTGAAACAATTTAAACTTGGGGTGCAGGGGATTAAATGATTACAACAGAAGCAATGCCCTCTAAATCCGGTTGTAACCAAATAGGACTGTTTCCGTGTCTTTGGTGCTATCTTAGTTGCCTTACCTTGCCTTGTCCATCCCTTTTCTCATGAAAAGACCAGTCAAGAAACATGGAGGAATGCATGTGCTCTGAAGCAGGAAGTGATTGATAGTGAAACAAATGCCTATAAATTTTCTAACTTGTGGATGAAATATATATCCTATGATGTGCATTAATTGAAGAAATAGTAATCTACCAGTGTTGAATAAAAATGAACGTCAAAATACACATCATGTCCGATTGGAATCTACTTGCATTGATGTTAAACTGGGTCAGGTACTGTAGAAATATTAGGATTTGTGTGCATCATTCACTGAAGTTACTTTTCAGTATAGGAAAGAAATATGTTTTTCAGGTGAATGAATAATTCTAAGAATAATCTTTGGAAAGTTGATTATAAATTTACGTATATGAATATGAATGAATTTGGTGAGTGTAAAATAAGACACATATTTCATATTTTTAAAAATCTGGAGAGTATATATATATATATATATATATATATATATATGTGTGTGTGTGTGTGTGTGTGTGTGTGTGTGTGTGACTAAAGTCACGGTGGCCTGGACACCCTTCTTGTGAACCAGGAGTGATCAAACAGGTCTGCCATTAATACTTTTCCACTTCTCCAATTTGAGGCATTCTGACTTTGGCATTTAGATTCTTTATGTGAAATGGAGTCAAGAAAAAACCGAAGCACCTATGGACTAGCCTCTGCATGGTTTTGAAGAATTCATTTGACCCAAAGGATCCCTATTCCCACTTGATGGAGGTCAGGAACCTTACAGAGAAAGGCGAGAGACTTCATCTACAATGACTGCAATTTTTGCCATTTTGATTTTGTATGCACACATGGGATCTTTCTTTACATCCACCAGGTGTTGGTAATCTAAGCCACAGCCTCACACAGGGCCAAGAGACTGATTAAGACACATCCCTTTCCAAAGCAGTTAAGCAAAGAGCCACAGGTGATGCCCACTCATTTCCATTTGAAAACTGGTTTCTTCAGGTTCACAAATGTGTGGCATGAGGCAAAGCCCTTCCTGACATTCAGGGCAAAAGAGCAATAGGTAAGCAAAAGGCCCATAGCAGGGTTTCTCCACTGAGACTTTACTGGTCACACTGATATCTGAGTTTTCTGAGATGCTCGCCATTCCCTTCAGCTATCCAGTACATGGCGATATCACAGAGCTTGGAGGTGGTAAATATCTTGAACACAAAACCATGAGCCTATTCTTGAGTGTAGCCAGAATTCAGGAAGAAAACAGGAACTAAGGAAGTTTGTAGGTGTTGCCCTTCGATAATGCAAGCCACAGTCCATTCATAAATTGGGCAGGATTGATGCTGGGAAGCTTTCTACTAGACAGGACCCATACATTGATGCATTCTCTTTTCTAATGTCTGCAACAACAGACACATTGGGATACACAGACATGGAAACACTTGCCTTGTCCAATCACTTACTAGAAACGGTTCACTCCAAACCAAACAAACCACCTTTCTTACCTTTTCTCAGAACATGAGATAAAACCACAAACACACAACAAAAACCACAAAGGCATCGCCTTCCCCCAAGTAGGTCTGTGACTATTCGGAGTGTACTGTCACTGGTGAGCCTTACTATGTACCTCCAAAATGGCCTGTCCTGTCTCAGATCTGGTCTCTTTGGCCAACTCTGTGAAATTGTCAGGAGCCCGTGGTAAGCCACTACTTGCTTTCTCTGGAAAGGCCAGTCTTCAAAGCTTTCCTGGCATTTGGCCATCTTCACATCAATAGATACCAAGAAAGACTGACTCTGTCCTTGGAATATCCAAACAAGTGAGCCCACTGGGACTGGGACTAGGACTGGCTCTGGGTGCCTGGATTCCTGGATCACAAGTTCAGAGAGTTCCATCACCAAGGAATAGAGATGAGGTCACTTCCTTCAGGAACTGAATGAGGTCACTGCCTTTGCAACCACTTTTTCCTAACAGTTGCTTTCAAGGGTCCCATGAGATAGATGCTGTCCCTATTTCCCGTGACACTCTCACCAGTTAGAATAGTATATCACCCATAGGCACCTGTGAACAGCTCTCCACACAGGCCTGGATTGGTCCATCTTCTGTACATTAGGAACAGAGACACTGAGTCAGAAACAACCCCTCTCCCGACAGGGTTGTTTTCCATGGAAGATGACTTTTGCTCTCTCAGGTCCTTAATAGCTGCCTACATCTTCTCCAGGGATTATTTCTGCATGGACCTTTGAGGTTTTCAGCAGGTGATATATCCCCTACATTCCTATATTGTAAGACCAAGACTTTCCCTGCTCTTTTATAAACTTAGAATGAGGGAATAGTATATGGTTTGGGTTAATTACTTGTTCGATTTGGGTTAGGAATCATTTTGCTGGATGAATAATAGTATTGGAAATCTGCAATATTTATAAAAATATAGAGGTGAAATATATGTATGAAAACAGAAATCTAAGTAATATTTGAAGCCCAGAAAGGGATTGGGCCCTTGATTGGGAGACTTAGCTTTGAATTATGTCCTGCACAGATGTCTCAGATAAATCAATACACAATGGCATCGGACCTTGTACCTTGAATGATTGAATGTCGAAGAGAACATCCATTCAAAAAAGGATAGTCAGTAGGATTTGGGAGATAGTCGGTAGATTCAGAAAGAAGAGTGAGTATAGGATTTGGACCAAAAGTTATTTAGCAATTGGGTTTCAGGTAGAGAGTGAATGTAAATGTCAGCACAAATGAACAGTCAAAATGATGAACTGGGAAATTATGAAGGAAAGCCTATATCAATAGAGACATTAGGATATCAGGCAAAGTTTAAAGTGAGTGATAGGATTAGACATTTTCAACAGGGTTGAGTTTGAATATATAATCTTAGAAAGAAACAAGTATGTAGTCAACAATTGGATTGACATTTGAGAGAATTAGGCAACCTGGACATGGATGTTTTTAGAAATCCATGCTCACTTTAAATTTAGACTTTGGTACAATCAAAAGTGTGACCTTTGCTTTATTTTCCAGAATATTACTGTGATAAAATGTATATGTAGATCAGGTGACATGAGTATTTCTTCCACCATTTCTGGGAACAATATTTTGAAGACGTATAAATGAGTATTGGGGGTAGAATGTGGTGTAGTATCTGTCTAAGAATATAGAGATAATGCAAGAATAGACCATACTGTGAATAAATGATATAATTGGTCCACTTTAAATAATGGACTGAGTTGATATCTGAAAATATACAGAAAATCTTATATTGATATTAAATCATTCATTCCAACCAGTTATACTTCTAATGGTAATATTAGGGTGATATTTCATCATGAAGAGTGTGTGAGTTTTGCTTCAAAAGTGATTATGGAAATCGAATATAATGTGTTTAGAAAGAAGTCTCATGAAAAGTCTTGTCAAAAAACATGGAGGAATACATGTGTTCTGAAGAATGAAGTTATTGAAAGTGAAACAAATGCCTATAAATTTGCTAACTTGTGTATGAAATATATATCTTATGATGTGCATAAACTGAAGAAATAGTAATGTACAAGTGTTGACTAAAAATTAACATCAAAATACACATCACGTTCCATAAATATCTACTTGCATTGGTGTTAAACTGGGTCAGTTACTGTAGAAATATTAGGATTCGTATGCACCATTCACAGAAGTTAGTTTTTAGTTCTAGGAAACAAATATATATTTTAGGTGGATGAATATTTCTGAGAATAATCTCTTGAATATTTGATTACAAATCCACATACATGAATACGAATGAATTTAGGGAGTGTACATTAAGACCCATATATTTAATATTATGAAAAACTTGGAGAGTGTACACACACACACACACACACACACACACACACACACACAGACATTAAAAAGTAGCAATATATATGGAAATCGAAATTCATCATGAAATGTATATCATCCACTGATCCAAAAATATTCATTATACTGAACATGATTTTAATTATCATGTTGTTCATCTATGAAGCTCACCCATAGGTTGAATTTTCAGTTCCAACTGTGTTTAGGTGGAGTGATCTCTTCTCCCAATTTGTATCTGCAATGTCAGCCACCTCACAAGAATGTACATGTGATAACAGGAACGATTCAATATGTGCATATGAAATTACATGTGCTGAATTGGCTACAGAGAAATGCAGAAAGGAATTCATCTATTTGTTAACTTTAAAAACACATGGAGAACTATTTCAACAAAATATTGACTAGATTTATAAGTCCTACCCTGTATAATGCAAAAGGCAAGTCCAGCAATACACTTTGCCTCGTCTAAACTGCTTGTATTTCTATTCGGTTTGGGTTATTTTTCTCCATCATATTAGAATTAGTAGTCAGAGTCTAGTAGGGTATGGGTTAGTGTCAGCCATTCAGCATTTTGAATGGAAAATAGGAAAATGAATCCAATGTGTATGTAAATATGTGCTTCACAAAAATCTTCGCACTCTAATCCAGAACAATGCCTTGACTTTACCTTCACCCCAAGTAAAACACAATTAGAGTGGAAGAGTTAGAAAATCTGTGAATACATATCTGGAATGTAATATGCTCAAGAGTTCACAACCTTGAAGGTGGCAGAGGAGTTTCCAAAAGTAAGGGACAGGTAAATACTCCACAAAAATGGAGCTCTGCTGGACTAAAGACTTCTGGTGAAACTGCCTCTGAGTTTGGGCACTTGAAATATTTGTTGTTGTCAGGAGTTTTAGCTTTTTTTGTAGAGAGACCATCAAAGCTAGGTATGTATCTAAGTGACCTGGAGGACATGGTTTCTTATTTTCTAATGAACATGAGGCAGCAGTGCTGAATTCTCTCTTTGTAGGTAAACTGTGGCCACTGGGGGGAAAATCTTTCCGTGTGGACTGTAAAGCCATCCGGCAATCCTCCACTTGTCGATGTGTTTCTTGCTGCTGCAATGTGAGTTTGGTATTTGCTTCACAAAATACAAGGAGTTCAACTGGGACACAGTGCTAAAGGGAGTTCTGTCACGTGTGGTGTGTCAGGGTCTGCAGGATAATGCACCAACCAGGCTTCAATCCCATCCTTGACCATAGCAATCTGATTCTGAACATTGCCCTGAAAACTCTCCATATAACAAGATGCCTTTACATAGAAGGGTCTGCTGGGTGCACCATGTCAGTCACAAGCCATTTGGAAGCCAATGGCAGATCCACATGGCCCCACCACAGATATTTTATCACACACCTGCACACGACTTTTCTAGGCCCACTTCACATCAGGCTCCAGCTTACTGGCATCTCTGTTCTACACCATTTTCATGGTCATGGGAATTTCAAAAATTTCATGGTATTTATCTAGCCATTTTTCAAGAATGATGTTGGAGGCACTGTGTGTTTAACTTCATTCAGGAACAATAAAATGGTGAGGAAGCTCATTTCAATGAAATCTCTGGAGAAATCTCACAGGCAAGGCTTCCAAAGAGTGGCCAAAATTTCACAGGAAGCCAGGGCTATTGCTGTCTACAATGTGAGGTCCATTTGTGTTTCACAAATTAAAAGGCTTTTGTTTCACTTTCAATCACTTCCTGCTTCAGAACACATGTATTCCTCCAGGTTACATGACTGGTCTTTTCATGAGACTTCTTTCCAAACACATTATTTTCGATTTCCACAATTACTTTTGAAGCAAAACTCACACATTCTTCATGATAAACCATAACCCCAATATTACCATTAGATGTATAACTGGTTTGAATGAATGGATATATATCAATATAAGGTTTCCTGTATATTTTCAGATATCAATTTGAACCATTATTTAAGTTGGAACCAGTTATATTATTTATTCACAGTATGGTCTATTCATGCATTATTTCTATATTCATAGACACAGTGTACACCTATTTGTATTCAAAATACTAATTTACACGTCTTCAAAATACTGTTCCTAGAAATGGTGAAAAAATACTCATGTCACCTGATCTACATATACATTTTATCACAGTAATATTCTGGAAACAAAAAGCAAATGTCACACTTATGATTGTACTAAAGCCTAAATGGAAATTGAACATGGATTACTAAAATCATCCATGTCCAGTTTGCCTATTGCTCTCAAATGTGGATCCTATTGGTGACTACATATTTGTTTCTTCCTAAGATTATATATTCAACCTCAAACCTGTTGAAAATGTCTAATCCTATTACTCACCTTATACTTTGCCTGATTTCCTAATGTCTCTATTGATATATATTTTCCCCAGTTCATCATTGTGACTGCCTCTTAACATGTGCTGACATTTACATTCACTCTCTACATGAAACCCTATTGCTAAAGACCATTTTGTCCAAATCCTATACTCACTCATCTTTCTAAAACTACCGTCTATCTTTCTAATCCTACCGACTATCCCTTTTTGACTGCATGTTCTCTTCGACATTCAATCATCCAAGGTACAATATCCTATACCATTGTATATTGATTTATCTGAGACATCTGTGCAGAAATTAATTCAAAGCTAAGTATCCCAATCAAGGGCCCAATGCCCTTCTGGGCATCAAATCTTACCTAGATTTCTGTTTTCATACCTATATTTCAACTGTATATTTTGTAAATATCACATGTTCCCATAACCATTATTCATCCTGCAGAATTATTCCTAACCCAATCGAACATGTTGTTAACCCTAACCATACACTGTTCCCTCAATCTAACTTTACAGAAGATCAGGGAGAGAGTTGGTCTTCCAATACTGGATTGTAGGGTATCTTCCACCTGATGAGAACCTCAAAGGTCCATGCAGAAATGATACATGGAGAAGAAGGCAGCTATGAAGGACCTGAGAGAGCAAAAGTCATTTTCAATGTTAAACAACCGGGTCAGGATGAAGAGATGTATCTGAATCAGCCTTTCTCTTCTTAATATAGAGAAGATGGACCAAACCAGGCCTGTGAGAAGAGCTGTTCCCGGGTGCCTATTGTTGATATACCATTCTAACTTGTGAAACTGTCACAGAAAGTAGGGGCAGTCTCCATCTCCTGGGACCCTTAGAAGCAAATATCAGTACACACTTCCTTGGTGATGGAACACTCTGAACTTGGGATCCAGGAAGCCAGGCACCCAGAGTAAGTCCCAGTCCCAGTCCCAGTGGTCTCAATTGTTTGGATTTACAAAGGACAGAGTCAGTCTTTGTTGGTAGCTACTGAAGTGATAATGGCCAAATGCCAGGAGACCTCTGAAGAGGAGCCTTTTCTGAGAAAGCAGGTAGTGGCTCAACCATGGCTCCTGACAACTTCACAGAGTTGGTGAAGGAGACCAGATCTGAGACAGAACAGGCCATTTTGGGGGAACATAGTATGGACCACCAGTCAGAGGACACTCAAGATATTCACCAACATACTTGGGGGAAGGAGGTGCCGTTGTGGGTGTTGGTGTGAGTTTGTGGTTTTGTCTCTTTTCTGAGAATAGGTAGGAAAGACTGTTTGTTTGTTTGGACTGGAATGTTTCTAGAAAGTCGTTTGACAACGCGAGTGTTTCTATGTCTGTGCATTCCACTGTATCTGTGGTTGTAGACATTTGAAAAGCGAATGCATCAATGGTTGTGTCCTGTCTAGTAGAAAGCTTCCCAACATTCATACTGCACAATTTAAGAATGGAGAGAGGCTTGCCTTATGGATGGGCAACACCTACTATCTTCCTAAGTTCTTGTTTTCTTCCTGAATACTGGCCACTCTCCAGAATAGCCTCATGGTTTGGTTTCCAAGATATGTACCACCTCCAAGCTCTGTGACATGGCCATGTACTGGATAGCTGAAGAGAATAGAAGCATCTCAGAAAACTCACATATCAGTGTGACCATTAAAGTCTCAGTGGAAAAACACTGCACTGGGCCTTTTGCTTACCTATTGTTCTGTTTTCCTAAATGTCAGGAAGATCTTTGCCTCAGGAAACCCCTTTGTGAAGCCAGAAAAAAAGAGTTTTCAAATGGAAATGAATGGGCATCACCTGTGGCTCTTTGCTTAATTGCTTTGGAAAGAGATGTGGCTGAATCAGCCTCTTTGCCCTGTGTGAGGCAGTGGCTTAGATTCTCAGCACCTGATGGATCTAAAGAAAGTTTCCAAGTGTGCATGCAAAACGAAAATGGCCAAAAGAGCAGTCATTGTGGATGAAGTCTCTCGCCTTCCTCTGTAAGCTTCCTGACCTCCATCACGTGAGAATAGGGATCCTTTGTGTCAAATCAGTTCTTCAAAGCCCTACAGAGGCTAGCACATAAGGGCTTGTGTTTTCTCATGACACCAATTCACATAAAGAATATATACCAGACAATCAGTAGGCCTCAAATTAGAGAAGCAGAGCAGTATTAAGAGCAGGACTATTTGATCACTATTGGTTCACAGGAAGGGAGTCCAGGCCACCCTGACTTTAGGCAAATGAGGGGCAAGGGAGTTCATTTGGAAAACTGTCTTGGGCTGTGCCCCTCATGGAAACCTCCAGCCAGAGGTTATGAAGAGTGTCTATGTGGAAGAAGATGAGGGCCATTTGGGAGTGTTTTGGTTTTAATTGTGGTCATTTGTTTGGTGGTTGGAAGAGATGCCTAGGTCCACCTGGGCTTGAACTCTGGTGTGATTCCCCTTACAGATTGAGTTCAGGAACTGACCTCAGAGAAGTATTGCCATGAATTGTGTTGGGATTTTAGGAGACCACACATGAGAGTTGCCTTTGGAAACTGAGATCAATGCCCAGGGTGGCTTTCCACAGAGCATTGTCAATCTCTGCCAGGGCATCACATTATTTTATACTAAAAGACTTGGCAGCCATCGTTGACAGTCAAAACACACATGGGCCTCACATTGTAGACCTCAATGGGCCTGGCTTCATGTGTCTTTTTGGCCACTCTTTGGGAAGCCTTGCCTCTGAGAATTCTCCAGAGTTTCCTTGAAATGTGCTTCCTCAAACATTAATGGTTCCTGAATGAATTGAAACCCACAATTTCTCCAACTTCATCCTTGAAAAATGGCTAGATAAATACCATGAAATTTTTGAAATTTTCATGACCAGGTGGCACTGGAGAACCTTTCAATGTCCTCTTGCTGATGAAGTGTGTACCAGACAGTGCCTTGATTGACTAGGTTTCATGAAAATGATGTAGAACAGAGATACCAGTATGTTGGAGCCTGCTGAGTAGTGGGCCCAGAGCTGTGGTGTGCAGGTGTGTGATAAAACATCTGTGGTCGGGCCATGTGTATCTGCCATTGACTTCCAAATGGCTTGTGGCTGACATTGTGCAGCCAGGAATCACTTATATGTCTGATAACTCTCCATATAAGGCATCTTGTTATATGGAGATGTTTCAGGACAATGTTCAGAATCAGGTGCAATGGTCAAGGGGACAAGCTATGTGGGATAGAAGCCTGGTTGATGCATTCTCCTGCAGACCCGGACCCATCTCATGTGAAAGAACTCCCTCCAGCACTGTGTCCCAGCTGAATTCCTTGTATTTTATGAAGCAAATAACAAATTCCCAGTGCAGCAGCAAGAAACACCACGAAAAGTGGAGGATGACCAAATTGCTTCACAGTCCACACGGGGAGTCACTTAGCCTTCAGTGGCGACAGTTTACCTACAAAGAGTGAATTCAGCACTGCTGCCTCATGTCCTTTGAAAAACAAGAAACCATGTCCTCCAGGTCACATAGATGCAGATCCAGCTTTGATGGTCTCATTAGAAAGAAAGCTAAAGCTCCTGACAACAACATATATGTCAAGTGCCCATCGTCAGAGGCAGTTTCTAAGGAAGTCTTCAGGCTGGCAGAGCTCCATGTTTGATAGCATTTACCTTTTAGACCAGGATGCAAGAAAAGACCACTGACTCCAATTAAAATCAAGTTAAAGCAAGCTTATATTTTCCACTGCCCAGGTGGCCTCTCCCTCCCAAAACAGTGGGAACAAGACAGCCACCCAAATTTCCTACAGCCCAGGTTTATAACCCAGAATTTTACACTACAGGGGGGTTAAAATATCAGAACTCTGACAAGCATCAAACTAATCGTAGTTTATATATATATTTGCTGGCCCCAACATCAGAATTTATGAAGACCATTAGAGCCACAGAGAGGGTCATTGTCTGGCCAGGGAAGGCCAGTATTTATGAGGTGTCAATAAAGTTTCATAGAGGGCTGTTCCTGGTCAAATAGCCAGGCATGGGTGAGTTCAAGGCCACGGGCAGGCATTGCAAGCAGGTTCAGAATTTGGTGTAATTTATCGTTAAGCCAAAATTTTCTTTTCATGGCTTTGTGGCAAGATGGATCCCAATTTTAATAAAAGATCAGGTTGGGTCTATCATTCCCCCCTTTTCTAATGTGTCCCTTTCAAATCTTTGATAGGGTAGGGGAAGAGCACTGAGGGAATTTTAATACCTCACGTAACAGTCTCCATATTTTTTGAACTCACACAAAACCAGTCTCCCTGATTTTACCTGACTTAATTAATTACTTAAAATGAAAGTCTATTTATTTTTGGCTCCATTGTTGTAAGAAGAGTGGCGTCACTCATTTTGGCTTCTTCTGAGCTGAGAGAGGGTGACATGAGGGGGCACAGCATGAGGGACATGAGTTGCCTTTTAGAAGTCAGTTCGGTTTGAAGTCTGGTTGTCTTAAAACAGTTTGTAAAGTCATCTGGGGATGGGTTCTTCTATGAGAGAAACAAAAACCATGAGTACTGAATAAATGTTGCAGCAGCTGAAACAAGTCACTGTATAGATGTCCCCTCATCTGTCTTCAATATCCCCAGTTATCAGGACTTTCAACTTAATATTTAACTTTTAGTGTCACAGTTGTCCCACCCCATAAGATACAGTTTAATAATTTAATGTCATCTGATCTTGCAAATTCCTTTTACTAGTATGACCTCTGTGTGTAATAGAGAAACCTTTAATTCTGTTAGTCAGGGCTGGATAATCATACTAGCAAACACCAAGCCTACCTGTGTAGGTTAGGAATATCTGTAGGCCTTAAACAAAAAACTTCTGCCTCTGGTAGCTCCTCTTGATAGTCTCTTTTTATTCTCATCAGGCATTCCTCTCTGAGAATCCTTCTTTGTAGCCTCCAGTCTTACTTATTTTGGGAGGCTACCATAAAGTGTATACGTGAAAATATTTTCATTACTATTATTATTTAAAATGCCCAGGAATGGCTGTATTTTGGGTTTATCTGTCTTTGCTAAGAGTTTAAGATGAAGCAGTAAAACTGACTTTTGTTTCGATCTATTGTTAACAGTCAGCTGAGATTTTATGGGAGTCATTTCTGGGGAAACTTGAGAGCAGCTTCTCAGTTCTGCTAGTGCCATTTGCGCTAGGTGATTCCAGGTCTTGCTTGACCATGTGGCTTCTCTCAGAAGCATCAGGAATATCTCCCTTCTCTGATGACTCTCTTCTTCGTAGAAAATGCACTGATTGGCTTTCTGTTCTCCAGTGGCCTCATTAATCTTCCTGATCAGGAGTTTATGTGGCTGAGAGTTGCAAAGTTCTTTAGAGAAGTCTCCTGTTCCCTGGATACAAACTGACTCAGAGGGCAAGAGCCAAAATTTGTTTTATTGTCTTTTTTCATTTAAATTAAATTTTAAATCCTAATCTTAAACATCCAGCAAATAAATTTTAACAGCCTTATATTAAGAGTACTGTGCTTTAATGTCTATAATTTAAAATTATTTATCTTTTTATTATTTGGGATCTGTATTTTTCTGTCTTGTAGGTGATGCCTTATTATCTTAACTTAACCAATGTTGTGTTCAAAAGCAACTCTTTTGTAAAACACTAACAGGGAATCTTTAGTTAACTTATAAGGAAATTACAAAATAAAATTAACAAGAGTAAAAATACTTAGTTCGTGTAATAGGTACCCTGAATTTTTGGCTGAGTTATAAATTATATCCCGTTTTTGAGATCCTAGTAATCTTGACAGAAAAAAAAAACTTCTGAACATAACTTTAAATTAAATAACATCTGACCTACTGCTTTCGTAGTTATTCTCACATGTTGTAAGATGAGACACAGAGCCTTATCTCAGGTAAGGCAGGGCTCTATATAAATTTTAAGTCTTTTAGTTCTAAAGCTGATCTTTTTTTTTAAAATATCATCTTACACAGTTTACATAAATTGTTTGAGGTCACATGAACATTAGCTAACACCATATGATATCACATTTAAAACATGAATTAAAGAAAGGCTGAAAGTTTTTAACCTTTACATAGATTAGGCGCTCATTAACTTAAAAATATATTTAAATTTTTCCCCAATGTAAAAAGTAACATAAAACTTTACATATCTTATTGATAACAAGTAAATAAATCCCCAATATATATATATATATTTTTTACCATACAACTTCAGAACACCAGCTTGATGTAATGCTCTTTTAAAGTTTCTACCTTACAGACTTGTATACCTGGAAGATATGAGCACATTAATAGCATCACAATGACATTGATGTTTTTACATTAACCAAATTTAGCTTTTAAAGAAATTCCAGTACAGTGCTCTAAAATAACAGTTCTTATTTAATCAGTTGTTTAATTTTTATGGTTGCTTGCTCTAGAAAAATAAAAATAAACACAATGTTATGGGTAAACTTTTGTTTTCAGAAATTTGTGTCGCTTTATCACATGACTGATTTTTACAATCTTATACAGACTTTAGAACAAACTTATACAGACCTTACTAAATCAATCAGATATCTAACAAAAGTACTCATGAATGAGTAATCCCATATCAAATTTACTTCACTTATTTATCAAAATATTAGAGAAATGTATTGAACAGTGTAAACCATTTTTTTGTTAAAGGAAAAGTCCTAGAACCAAGGCATATTAGACATTTTATAGACATTAATATTTTATTAGATTTTTGAGCAGCTAGAAAAACTTGTAAGCTTAAATTTAAAGACATTTATTGTTATTTGTTTATCCAAATTTAAAGTGAACCATTTAACTCACGTGAATTAAAGATCTTCGAATCCACTTTTTAAAATTTGTTTTTATGAGTGCTTTTTTTTAATGATCGCTCCTTATATATGTTAATTTGTATATCATATATATGATATACGAACATATGGATATATGGACATACAACACATAACAAAAGTGTGCACAAATAATAATAGTAAGGCCTTGTAGCTTTTCACAGCTGAAATCTCCATTGCAATGTTTCAGAACTCCACTGTTGGTCAAAGATAGAACTGATGAGAAAAATATTAACCTAGTTCTCTAGGATCAAAATAATGAGCTCAAAAAAAATACAGAATCTAAGGAAAAAAATGAGAGTCCTAGAAAAAATGACTGGACAGTAATTAGTAAATACCATACGATTTACCTTTTTTTTCCCACTTAGACATCAGATCAGTCTCCTACTGAGCTTGCAGGCTTCTTTCATTTACATTTCAACATAAGTCCTGGCTGAGTTCTGGAAGGAGCTGGACAAAACTGCTATTCTGAGCGGACACCTCAGGCCTAAGGCACTTTAACCATAATTTTCAGGTGAGGATGTTGAAAATTATGATACAATTTTAAGATACAATTCAAAATTTTATACCTTAACATCTTGTTTTGTCAACAGATACCATACTATGATTTACTATCCTTGTCCAAATTAATGCACTGACACACTGTGACATTTTCCCAGGCTACCCAATTAAAAATTGGTGAAAAAAAAGACTAAATGATTGGGAAGTTACTTGCCAACTTGGAAGTAGAATTCTTTAGTTTTCCATTTTAAGTATTTAAGTTCTCTGGCATGAATTATCTGAAATCATAAACTAAAAAATTACCTAAACCCGACTTTTAACTGCAAGATTGAGTAATGCTACAAAAACCCATCCAGATACCATATTGTTACAATAAAACATCATCATTTAGACACACATTCAGCTAAGATCATTCCCAAGAAACAATTTATAATATCAACACATTATTGCACATGTCTTAAATGGCCAGAAACAAAGACAAAAGACAGACAGAAAGGAGCTCCAGACTATGGCTGACAGGACAGAAGCCTTTAAAACAGCAGATAAGAGAAAAATCTCCTACACCAGTGGCATGATAGATGTCCCCACAAGGGCATCAGATGTTTTCACAGAGGGGCAACCTGAAATGTAATATCAAAGGTCTCCATGGTGACTTTACTGCATTTAGTGTCTCCTTTTTCTTTTTCTCTTTTTTAAGAAAACAGAGGTGGCATAATACTTACAGTGCAGGGAAGGAAGGAGGGAATTTACTGAAGCAACAGGACTTCGGCAGCTGCTGGGAGTCCCTCAGTCCGTCTTTTACTTACAGGATTAGCTCCTCTGGTTTGGTTCCACCCCAAGCATGCTGAATCTCCTAACATTTCAGTAGTCAGCTCTCAAAAATTCCGGGGTCGGGGGGGTATCAAAATTCGTAACTTAAATTTCGGTTCTGGACCTTGAAGCCAATTAATACCAATTTAATATAAGGACAGGGTTTGAGAAAAAGTAAAAGGGAGGTTTACTGCTTTGCTAACAAAGGATAAAAACAGGGGACTCTGTCCAAAGTTGTGACTCTCTTGATCTGGAGGGACAAGGGGTTTTAAAGGAGCTTCACTTGTTAACCTGGGAGATACTCAGTTATTAGGTCTCCAGCAGGCATTGCCCTCTGCAGTGGGTGTGCTCCACACAGCCAGCTAGGGGCTTCTCTCATCCTGCTTAACAAAGGGGGGTATAGTGCATCACATTTCTTTAAAACACAGTCCAAAGGGGTGACAGGCTTACATGCTTTATTACCCATTTTCACGTCCAATATCCTTAAGTTTTTACCACAGAAATCACACAACAAAACGCACAAAAACAAACAAATAAAAAACATTTAGAACACAGAACAAAACACAAAAAAAACAGAAACTCGGTGAATAAACAGAAAACCAGAGGAGCAATGCAGCGTCTTGCTAAAGCTCCGGGGTAGGAACTCCTGCGTGCCAGTCGGCACCTCTCTACACTTTCAGAGGTATTCCCTACAGAAAAGAACAGAGGAAAGAAGGATTCCTATTACTGTCCCGTACAGGAGTATATGTGAGCCTTCCCAGGCCACCTCTCTGTCATCAGAAGAGTACTCCCTTAACCGGATATCAGATGTTATAAAGGCGCCTCTTACATATGAAGGCCTCCTCCACCAGGTGCTTGATAAAAGTTTTAGTGCGATGGTTCACTGCAGTGATCCACGGACTGAAGGCTCATTCCAAGGCCTTGGAACTTGGCTCTCCAGCCTGGAGTCCTGGAGGATAGGCCAGCTTCAGAATTTCCAGCAGTCTGGCTTTGTGATCTGGTCGGGTCATGTTGCTGGGGAACTCCAAAATGTTAGTCCAGGACACAAGAAAAGACCACTGACTCCAATTAAAATCAAATTAAGGCAAGCTTAATATTTCAACCAGCCAGGCCTCTCCCTCTCAAAATGGCGGGAACAAGACAGCAACCCCACCTTTCCTACAGCCCAGCTTTATAGCCCAGAAAGTTACACAAAAGGGGGGTTACAGAAAACAGAACTTTGACAAGCATCACACTAATTGTAGTTTACATTTGTTTTTTCTGGCCCCAGCATCAGGAATTGTGAGGACCATTAGAGCCTCAGAGAGGGTCATTGTCTGGCCAGGGAAGGCGAATATTTATGAGGTGTCATTAAAGTTTCAGAGAGGGCTGTTATCTGGTCAGAGAGCCAGGCATGGGTGAGTTCAAAACATGGTCAGGCATTCTAAGCAGGTTCAGAATTTGCAGTCATTTATAGTAAAGCAAAAATTATCTTTTCATGGCTTTGTGGCAAGATGGCTCACAATTTTAATGAAAGATCTTGTTGGGTGATCAACCCTGTCCCCTACTTTTGGAAAATCCTCTACCACCTCCAAGGTTGTGAACTCATGAGCATTTTCCATTCCAGATATGTATTCACAGAATTTCTAACTCTTCTTCTCTAATTGCGTCTTTCTTGGGGCGAAGTTAAAGTCAAGCCATTGTTCTGGATGAGAGTGGGAAGAATATTGTGCAGCAAATAATTGCATACACATTGGATTCACTTTCCAATTTTCCAATTGAAATACTGAATTCCTGACAATAACCCATACCCTTCTAGACGCTAACTACAAATACTAATATGATGGAGAAAAATAACCCAAACGGAATTGAAATACAAGCAGTTCAGAGGAGGCATGGTGTATATTGGACTTGCCTTTTGCAAGATAAAAGGTAGGTGTTATAAATCTAGTCATGTTTTAATTGAAATAGTTTTATATGTGTATTAAAGTTAACAAATATGTGAATTCCTATCTCCCTTTCGCTGTAACATATTCAGCACATTAATTTTTATATACACATATAGAATCCTACCTGATATCACACGTACATTTTTGTGAGGTGCCTGACATTGCAGATACAAATTGTGAGAAGAGATTACTCCAACTAAATGCTGTTGGAACTGAAAATTCAAGCTAATGGTGAGCTTCCTAGTTGAATAACATTATACATAAATCCATGTTCAGTAAAATGAATATTTTTGGATCTGTGGATGATATATATTTCATGGTGAAATTCGATTGGCATATATAATTCTACTTTTGAATGTCTTTGTTTGTGTGTGTGTTTGTGTGTGTGTGTGTGTATATATATATATATATATATATATATATATATATATATATATATATATATAAAATAAATCTCCAGATTTTTCAAAATATGAAATATATGTGTCTTATATGCACTCCCTAAATTCATTCATGTTCATGTATGTGGATTAATAATCAACTTTTCACAAGATTATTCTCAGAAATATTCATCCACCTGAAATACATATTTGTTTCCTAGTACTGAAAACTAACTTCAGTGAAAGGTGCAAACAAATCCTAGTATTTCTACATTAACTGACCTAGTTTAACATCAATGCTAGTAGATTCCTATGGGACATGATGTGTATTTTGACATTAATTATTATTCAACACTGGTACATTACTATTGCTTCAGTTTATGCACATCATAGGATATATATTTCATCCACTACTTAGCAAATTTATAGGCATTTGTTTCACTTTCAATCACTTCTTGCTCCAGAACACATGTATTTCCCTATGTTTCTTGACTGGTCTTTTCATGAGACTTTTTTCAAATATATTATTTTCAATTTCCATGATCAATTTTTAAGCAAAACTCACACATCTTTCATGATAAAACATAACCCTAAGATGACCATTAGATATATAACTGGTTGGAATGATTGATTGTGCATCATTATAACATTTCTTATATATTTTCAGATATCCATTCAATCCATTATTTAAAGTGGATCCAGTTATATTATTTATTCCCAGTATGGTCTATTCATGCGTTATTGCTATATTCATAGACAGAGGGTATACCTATTTGTACCCCAATACAAATTTATATGTCTTCAAAATATTGCTCCTGGAAATGGTGTTAGAAATACTCATGTAACGTGATATACATATACATTTTATCACAGAAATATTCTGGGCAGAAAAAGCAAAGCTCACACTTTCAATTGTACCAAAGCCTAAATGGAAAGTGAGCATGGATTACTAAAAACATCTATGTCCAGGTTGCCTAATGCTCTCAAATGTCAATCCTATTGGTGACTACATATTTGTTTCTTCCTAAGATTATATATTCAACCTCAAGCCTGTTGAAAATGTCTAATCCTATCACTCACTTTGTACTTTGCTTGATTTCCTAATGTCTTTATTGATATCTGCTTTCCCTCATATTTTCCCCAGTTCATCATTGTGACTGACTCTTCACATGTGCTGACATTAACACTCACTCTCTAACCGAAACCCTATTGCTAAAGAACTTTTTGTCCAAATCCTATACTCACTCTTCATTCTAAACCTAACGACTACCTTCCTCATCGTACTGAATATCGCTTTTTGACTGGATGTTCTCTTCAACATTCAATCATCCAAGGTACAAGGTCCTATGCCATTGTATATTGATTTATCTGAGACAACTGTGCAGCACATAACTCAAAGCTAAGTATACCACTTAAGGGTCCAATTCCCTTCTGGGCTTCAAATCTTTCCTAATTTTCTGCTTTCATACTTATATTTCACCTATATACTCTTGTAAATATCGAAGGTTGCCAATACCATTATTCATCTCGCAAAATGATTCGTAACCCAAATCAAACATGTTATTAACCCTAAACATACACTGTTCCGTCAATATAACTTACAGAAGAGCAGGGACGGAGTTGTTCTTACAATATAGGAATGTAGGTGATCTTCCACCTTCTGAGAACCTCAAAGATCCATGGAGAAATGATCCTTGGAGAAGATTTATGCAGCTATGTAGGACCTGAGAGAGCAATAGAAATTTTCCATGGCAAACAACCTGGTCAGGATGAATTGATGGGTCTAAGTCAGCCTCTCTTTTCTTATTGTAAAGAAGTTGGAAGAAACCAGGCCTGTGTGGAAAGCTGTACCTGGGTGCCTAAGGTTGATATTCCATTCTAACTTCTGAATGTGTCAGAGGATGTTGGGGCAGCCTCCATCTCATGGGACCCTTGGAAGCAACTGTTAGGACAAAGTGGTTTTCAAGGCAGTGACCTCATTCAGTTCCTGAAGGAAGTGACCTCTCCTCACTTCCTTGGTGATTGAATTCTCTGAACTTGGGATCCAGGAAGCCAGGCACCCAGAGCCAGTCCCAGTCCTAGTCCCATTGGGCTAACTTGTTTGCTTTTTCCAAGGACAGAGTCAGTCTTTCTTGGTACCTACTGATGTGAGGATGGCCAATTGCCAGCAGAGCTCTGAAGAGGCACCTTCCCTGAGAAAGCAGGTAGTGGCTCACCGCTGTCTCCTGACAACTTCACAGAGTTGGCCAAGGAGACCAGATCTGAGAGAGGACAGGCCATTTCGGGGGAACATAATATGGCCCACCAGTCAGAAGACACTCTGGATAGTCACAGACCTACTTGGGGGAAGGAGGTGGCTTTGCCGTTGTGGGTGTGAGTTTGTGGTTTTTTCTCATGTTCTGAGAATATGTAGGAAAGGCGTTTTTTCTGGTGTGGAGTGGACTGTTTCTAGTAAGTCCTTTGACATTGTGAGGGTTTCTATGTCTGTGTATCCCACTGTATCCGTGGTTGTAGACATTAGAAAAGAGAATGCATCAATGGATTTGTTTTCTCTAGTAGAAAGCTTCCCCACATTAATACTGCCCAATAGATTAATGGACTTCACTTTGCCTTATTGATGGGCAACACCTACTGTCTTCTTAAGTTACTGTTTTCTTCGTGAATTCTGGCCACTCTACAGAATACGCTCATGGTTTTGTGTCCCAGATATGTAACACCACAAGGCTCTGTGACATGGCCATGTACTGGATAGCTGAAGAGATTGAGAGCATCTCAGAAAACTCAGATATCAGTGTGACCAGTAAAGTCTCAGTGAAGAAACCCTTCTTGGGCCATTTGCTTACTTGTGTTTCAATTACCCTGAATGTCAGGAAGGTCTTTGCCTCATGCCAACCCTTTGTGAAGCCTGAAGAAAACTGTTTTCATATGGAAATGAATGGGATTCACCTGTGGCTCTTTGCTTAATTGCTTTGGAATGGGATGTGTCTGAATCAGTCTCTGGTCCTTGTGTGAGGCTGTGACTTAGATTCTCAGCACCCAATGGATCTAAAGAAAAATCCCATGTGCTTCCCAAACCGAAATGGCCAAAAGAGAAGTCATTGTGGATGAATTTTTTTGCCTTCTTGTTTTAGGTTCCTGACCTCCATTAAGTGAGAATAGGGATTCTTTGGATTAAATGAGTTCTTCAAATCCCTGCAGAGGCTTGCCCATATGTGCTTGGGTTTTCTCATGACTCCAAATCACATAAAGAATCTATACCTCACAGCCAGTAGGCCTCAAATTGGAGAAGCGGAACACTTTAACAGCAGGAATATTTGATCACTCCAGGTTCACATTGGGAGTGTCCAGGCCACCATGATTTTAGGCAAATGAGGGGCAAGTGAGCTTATTTTGGACACTTTCTTAGGCTGTGCCCCTCATAGAAATCTCCAGCCAGAGGTTATGATGAGTGTCTATATGGAAGAAGATGAGGGCCCTGTGGGAGTGTTTTGATTTTAATTGTGGTCATTTTTGTGGTGGTTGGAAGGAATGACTGGTTCCACCTGGGCTTGAACTCTGGCGTGATTCCCCTTAGAGACTGAGTTCTGGAACTGAACTCAGAGAAGTATTGCCATGAATTGTGTTGGGATTTTAGAAGGCCATGCATGAGACTCACCCATGGAAACTGAGATCTAGGCCCAGGGTGTCTTTCCACAAAACAATGGGAACCTCAGCCAGGATATCACATGATTTTATTCTGAAAGATTGGCAGGTATAGTTGAGAGTGAAAACACACATGGACCTCACATTGTAGGCCTCAATTTGCCTGGCTTCATGTGACCTTTTGGCAACTCTTTGAGAAGCCTTGCCTGTGAGTGTTCTCCAGAGCTTTCATTGAAATGAGCTTTCTCAACACTTAATGGTTCCTGAATGATTTGAAACCCACAGTGCCTCCAACTTAATCTTTGAAAAATGGCTAAATAAATACCATGAAATTTTTGAAATTTCCATGACCAGGTGGCACTTTAGAATCTTTGGAAGTCCTGTGGTTGATCATGTGTATACCAGAGAATGCCTTGTTTTACTGGGTTTTATGAAAATTGTGTAGAACAGAGATGCCAGTAATTTGTATCCTGCTGAGTAGTGGGCCTAGAGCAGTGGTGGGCAGGTGTGTGATAAAACACCATGGTGGGGCCATGTGGATCGGCCATTGGCTTCCAAATGGATTATGACTGACATAGTGCAGAAATCAGACACTTATATGTAAAGGCATTTTTTATATGGAGAGGTTTCAGGGCAATGTTCAGAATCAGTTTACTATGGTTATTGGGGCAAGCTGTGTGGGATAGAAGCCTGGTTGGTGCATTCTCCTGCAGACCCTGACCCACCACACGTGACAGAACTCACTTCAGCACTGTATCCTAGTAGAACTCCTTGTATTTGGTGAAGCAAATACCAAATTCCCAGTGCAGCAGCAAGAAACACCACGAAAAGTGGAGGATGACCAAATGTCTTCACAGTCCACACGAGGAGACACTTAGCCTCCAGTGGCCACAGTTTACATACAAAGAGAGAATTCAGCACTGCTGCCTCATGGTCATTGGAATATAAGAAACCATGTCTTCCAGGTCACATAGATGCAGACCCATTTTGATGGTCTCACTACAAAGGAAGTTAAAGCTCATGACAACAACATATATTTCAAGTGCCCAACCTCAGAGGCAGTTTTCCAAGAAGTCTTAGGCCAGCAGAGCTCCATGTTTGTGGAGTGTTTACACTGTTCTTTACTTTTGGAAACTCCTCTACCACCACCAAGGTTGTGAACTCCAGAGCATATTCCATTCCAGAAATGTATTCACAGATTTTCACACTTTTCTACTCTAATTGTGTCTTACTTGGGCCAAGGTAATATCAAGGCATTGTTCTGAATGTGAGTGGGAAAATTTTTGTGTAGCACATATTTACATACACATTCAATTCATTTTTTCAATTTTCTATTTGAAATACTGAAGCCCTGAAACTAACACATACCCTACTATACTCTGACTAATAATTCTAATATGATGGTGAAAAATAACCCAAACAGAATAGAAATACAAGCAGTTCAGAGGAGGCATGGTGTATTGTTACAATTGCCTTTTGCATTATATAGTGTAGGAGTTTTAAATCTAGTCATTTTTTTTGTTGAAATAGTTCTACATGTGTTTTTAAAATTAACAAATATGTGAATTCCTGTCTCCCTTTCTCTGTAGCCAATTCAGCACATGTATTTTTATATGCACATATAGAATTCTACCTGGTACCACACGTACATACTTGTGAGGTAACTGAATTGGCAGATGCAAATTGTGAGAAAGGATAACTCCTCCTAAATGCTGTTGGAACTGAAAATTCAACCTATGGGTGAGCTTCCTAGTTGAATAACATTATACATTAATCCATGTTCAGTAAAATGAATATTTTTCGATCTGTGGATTATATATATTTCATGATGAATTTCGATTGGCATATATATGCTACTTTTTTTCTTTTATTGGTTGCTCAAAACATTAAAAATCTCTTGACATATAATATTTCATACATTAGATTCAAGTGGCTTATGAACTCCCATTTTTAGCCCAAATAGAGATTACAGAATCACATCGATTACACATCCACATTTTTACATAATGCCCTATTAGCTACTGTTGTATTCTGCTACCTTTCCTATACTCTACTATCTCCCCTCCCCTTCCTTCCGATCTTCTCTTTTTTCCCCATCTACTGTAATTTATTTCACTCCATGTTTATTTTCCCATTCAACTCACAACAATATGTAATTTTGTGTAACAATGAGGGTCTCCCTCCATTATCATGCAATTTCCCTTTTCTCTCACTTACCCTCCCACCTCATGTCTCTGTTTGAAGTTAATCTTTTCTTCCTGCTATTGCTCCCTGCTCTGTTCTTAGTTGCTCTCATTATATCAAAGTAGACATTTGGTATTTATTTTTTAGGGATTGGCTATCTTCACTAAGCATAATCTGCTCCAGTGCCATCCATTTTTCTGCAAATTTTATGATTTTGTCATTTGTTAGTGCTGCATAATACTCCATAGTGTATAAATGCCACATTTTTTTTATCCATTCATCTATTGAAGGGCATCTGGGTTGGATCCACAGTGTATCAATTGTGAATTGTACTGCTATGAAAATCCATGTGGTAGTATCCCTGTATTACTCTCTTTTAAGGTCTTCAGGGAATAGTCAGAGAAGGGCAATAGCTTAGTCAAATTGTGGTTCCATTCACAGCTTTCCCAGGAATCTCCATACTGCTTTCCAAATTGGCCACACCAGTTTACAGTCCCACCAGCAATGTACAAGAGTATCTTTTACCCCATATCCTTGCCAGCACTTGTTGTTGTTTGACTTCATAATGGCTACCAATTTACTGGAGTGAGATGGTATCTTAGGGTGATTTTGATTTGAATTTCTCTGACTGCTAGAAATGGTGAGCATTTTATTATGTACTTGATGAATGATTGTATGTCCTCCTCTGAGAAGTGTCTGTTCAAGTCCTTGACCCATTTGTTTATTGGGTTATTTGTTATCTTATTGTCTAATTTTTTGAGTTCTTTGTATATTCTGGATATTAGGCCTCTATCTGAAGTGTGAGGAGTAAAAATTTGTTCCCATGATGTATGCTCCTTATTTACCTCTCTTATTCTTTCTCTTGCTGATAAAAAACATTTCAGTTTAAGTAGTCCCATTTGTTGATTCTTGTTATTAACTCTTGTGCTATGGATGTCATATAAAGGAATTTGGAGCCCGACCCCATAATATGTAGATCAGAGCCAACTTTTTCTTCTATCAGACACAGAGTCTCTGATTTGATATCTAGCACCTTGATCCACTATGAGTTAACTTTTGTGCATGGCGAGAGAAAGGAATTCAGTTTCATATTGTTGCACATGGATTTCCATTTTTCCCAACACCATTTGTTGAAGATACTATATTTCCTCCATTGCATGCTTTTAGCTCCTTTATCAAATATAAAATAGTTGTAGCTTTTTGGATTAATCTCTGTGTCCTCCATTCTGTACCATTGGTCCACCCGCCTGTTTTGGTACCAGTACCATGCTGGGTTTTTTTTAATTTATTTTATTGTAGGTTGTTCAAAACATTTCATAGTTCTTGATATATCATATTTCACACTTTGATTCAAGTGGGATATGAGCTCCCATTTTTACCCCATATACAGAATGCAGAATCACATCAATTGCACAACCATTGATTTACATATTGCCATTCTGGTGACTGTTGTATTCTGTTGCCTTTCCTATCCTCTACTATCCCCCCTCCCCCCTCCCCTCCCCTCTTCTCTCTCTACCTCCTATACTGTAATTCATTTCTCCCCCTTATATTTTTCCTCCTTTCCCCTCACTTCCTCTTGTATGTAATTTTGTATACCCCTGAGGGTCTCCTTCCATTTACATGCAATTTTCCTTCTCTCTCCCTTTCCCTCCCACCTCTCATCCCTGTTTAATGTTAATCTTCTTCTCATGCTCTTCGTCCCTACTCTGTTCTTAGTTACTCTCCTTATATCAAAGAAGATATTTGGCATTTGTTTTTAAGGGATTGGCTAGCTTCACTTAGCATAACCTGCTCTAATGCCATCCATTTCCCTCCAAATTCTATGATTTTGTCATTTCTTAATGCAGAGTAATATTCCATTGTGTATAAATGCCACATTTTTTTATCCATTCTTTTATTGAAGGACATCTATGTTGGTTCCACAGTCTTGCTATTGTGAATTGTGCTGCTATGAACATGGATGTAGCAGTGGCCCTATAGTGTGCTCTTTTTAGGTCTTTAGGGAATAGACCAAGAAGGGGAATAGCTGGATCAAATGGTGGTTCCATCCCGAGCTTTCCAAGAAATCTCCATACTGCTTTCCAAATTGGGCGCACCAATTTGCAGTCCCACCAGTAATGTACAAGAGTACACTTTTCCCGACATCCTCGCCAGCACTTGTTGTTGTTTGACTTCCTAATGGCTGCCAATCTTACTGGAGTGAGATGGTATCTTAGGGTGGTTTTTATTTGCATTTCTCTGACTCCTAGAGATGGTGAGCATTTTTTCATATACTTCTTGATTGATTGTATGTCCTCCTCTGAGAAATTTCTGTTCAGGTCCTTGGCCCATTTGTTGATTGGGTTATTTGTTATCTCATTGTCTAATTTTTTTAGTTCTTTGTATATTCTGGATATTAGGGCTCTGTCTGAAGTGTGAGGAGTAAAGACTTGTTCCCAGGACGTAGGCTACCTATTTACCTCTCTTATTGTTTCTTTTGCTGAGAAAATAACTTTTTAGTGTGAGTAAGTCCCATTTGTTGGTTCTAGTTATTAACTGTTGTGCTATGGGTGTCCTATTTAGGAATTTGGATCCCGACCCCACAGTATGTAGATCATAGCCAACTTTTTCTTCTATCAGACGCCATGTCTCTGATTTGATATCAAGTTTCTTGATCCACTTTGAGTTAACTTTTGTGCATGGTGAGAGAAAGGGATTCAGTTTCATTTTGTTGCATATGGATTTCCAGTTTTCCCAACACCATTTGTTGAAGATGCTAGCCTTCTTCCATTGCATGCTTTTAGCCCCTTTATCGAATATAAGATAGTTGTAGTTTTGTGGATTGGTTTCTGTGTCCTCTATTCTGTACCATTGGTCCACCCGCCTGTTTTGGTACCAGTACCATGCTGTTTTTGTTTCTATTGCTCTGTAGTATAGTTTGAAGTCTGGTATAGCTATACCGACTGATTCACACTTCCTGCTTAGCAATGTTTTTGCTATTCTGGGTCTTTTATTTTTCCATATGAATTTCATGATTGCTTTCTCTATTTCTACAAGAAATGCCATTGGGATTTTGATTGGCATTGCATTAAACCTATTGAGAACTTTTGTTAATATCGCCATTTTGATGATGTTAATTCTACCTATCCATGAACAGGGTATATTTTTCCATCTTTTAAGATCTTCTTCAATTCTCTCTTTAGGGTTCTGTAGTATTCATTGTATAAGTCTTACACCTCTTTTGTTAGGTTGATTCCCAAGTACTTTATTTTTTCTGAGGATATTGTGAATGGGGTGGTTGTCCTCATATGTATTTTAGAGGATTTGTCGCTGATATACAGGAATGCCTTTGATTTATGCGTGTTTATTTTATATCCTGCCACTTTGCTGAATTCATTTATTAGCTCTAATAGTTTCTTTGTAGACCCTTTTGGGTCTGCTAGGTATAGAATCATGTCATCTGCAAATAGTGATAATTTGAGTTCTTCTTTTCCTATTTTTATGCCTTTAATTTCTTTTGTCTGTCTAATTGCACTGGCCAGTGATTCGAGAACTATGTTGAACAGAAGTGGTGAGAGAGGGCATGCCTGTCTTGTACCAGATTTTAGAGGGAATGCCTTCAGTTTTTCTCCATTCAGAATGATGCTAGGCTGAGGCTTAGCATAGATATCTTTTACAATATTGAGGTATGTTCCTGTTATCCCTAGTTTTTCTACAGTTTTGAACATAAAGGGATGCTGTACTTTGTCGAATGCTTTTTCCGCATCTATCGAGATGATCATATGGTTCTTATATTTAAGCCTATTGATGTGGTGAATAACATTTATTGATTTTCGTATACTGAACCAACCTTGCATCCCAGGGATAAATCCTACCTGATCATGGTGCACAATTTTTTTGATATGTTTTTGTATCCGGTTCGCGAGAAGTTTATTGAGCATTTTTGCATCTAGGTTCATTAGAGATATTGGTCTGTAGTTTTCTTTCTTTGGAGTGTCTTTGTCTGGTTTAGGAATCAGGGTGATGTTGGACTCATAGAATGAATTTGGAAGTTCTCCCTGTTTTTCATTTTCCTGAAATAGCTTGAAAAGTATTGGTATTAGTTCCTCTTTAAAGGTTTTGTAAAACTCTGCTGTATACCCATCCGGTCCTGGGCTTTTCTTAGTTGGTAGTCTTTTGATGGTTTCTTTATTTCCTCAGTTGATATTCGTCTGTTTAGGTTGTCAATATCCTCCTAACTCAATCTGGGCAAATCATATGACTTAAGAAATTTATCGATGCCTTCACTATCTTCTAATTTATTGGAGTATAAGGATTCAAAATAATTTCTGATAATCTTCTGTATTTCTGAAGTGTCTGTTGTGATATTGCCTTTTTCATCCCATATGCGAGTAATTTGAGTTCTCTTTCTTCTTCTCTTCATTAGCGTGGCTAATGGTCTGTCAATTTTATTTATTTTTTCAAAGAACCAACTTTTAGTTTTGTCAATTTTTTCAATTGTTTCTTTTGTTTCAATTTCATTAATTTTTGCTCTGATTTTAATTATTTCTTGTCTTCTACTTTTTTGCTGTTGTTTTGCTCTTCTTTTTCTAGGACATTGAGTTGAAGTATTAGATCATTTATTTGTTGGGTTTTTTCTTTTTTTAAGGAATGAACTCCAAGCAATAAATTTTCCTCTTAGAACTGCTTTCAATGTGTCTCATAGATTCCGATATGTTGTGTCTGTGTTTTCATTTATCTCTAAGAATTTTTTAATATCCTCCTTGATGTCTTCTATAACCCATTTATCATTCAGTAACCTATTTTTCATTCTCCAATTGATGCATGATTTTTCCTTACTTCTTTTATCGTTGATTTTCAATTTCATTTCATTATGTTCAGATAAGATGCATGGTATTATCTCTACTCCTTTATATTGTCTAAGAGTTGCCCTGTGACATAATATATGATCTATTTTTGAGAAGGATCCAAGTGCTGCTGAGAAAAAAGTGTAACTGCTTGATCTTGGGTGGTATATTCTATATATGTCAATTAAGTCTAGGTTATTAATTATGTTAATGAGTTCTATAGATTCCTTATTCAACTTTTCTTTGTAAGATCTATCCAGTGGTGAGAGAGGTGTGTTGAAGTCTCCCATAATTATTGTATGGTGGTCTATTAGACTCTTGAACTTGAGAAGAGTTTGGTTGATGAACAAAGCTGCACCATTGTTTGGGGCATATATATTTATGATTGTGATGTCTTGTTGGTGTATGGTTCCCTTGAGCTGTATGTAGTGTCCCTCTTCATCCCTTTTGATTAACTTTGGCTTGAAATCTATTTTATTTGATATGAGTATGGACACTCGTGCTTGTTTCCGAAGTCCATAAGAGTGATATGATTTTTCCCAACCTTTCACCTTCAGTCTATGTATGTCTTTTCCTATCAAATGCGTCTCCTGAAGGCAGCATATTGTTGGGTCTTGTTTTGTGATCCATTCTACTAGCCTGTGTCTCTTAATTCGTGAGTTTAAGCCATTAACATTTAGGGTTATTATTGAGATATGGGTTGTTCTTCCAGTCATATTGGTTTATTTATGTTACTAAACATGGTTTGTTTTCCTCTTTGATTATTCCCCCTCTTTACTGTACTCCCTCCCGCTGTTGGTTTTCATTGTTATTTTCCATTTCCTCTTCCTGCAATGTTTTGCCGAGGATGTTTTGAAGAGATGGTTTTCTAGCTTCAAATTCTTTTCACTTTTGTTTATCATGGAAGGTTTTAATTTCATCTTCCATACTGAAGCTTAATTTTGCTCGATACACAATTCTTGGTTGGAACCCATTTTCTTTCAGTGTTTCAAATATGTTATTCCAGGATCTTCTAGCTTTCAGAGTCTGTGTTGAAAGATCAGCTGTTATCCTGATTGGTTTACCCCTAAATGTAATCTGCTTCCTTTCTCTTGTAGCTTTTAAAATTCTCTCCTTATTCTGTATGTTGGGCATCTTCATTATAATGTGTCTAGGTGTGGATCTCTTATGATTTTGCACATTCGGCGTCCCGTAGGCTTCTAGGATATGGGATTCTGTCTCATTCTTCAAGTCTGGGAAGTTTTCTCGTATTATTTCATTGAATTGATTGCTCATTCCTTTTGTTTGGAACTCTATACCTTCCTGTATCCCAATGACTCTTAAGTTTGGTCTCTTTATGTTATCCCATATTTCTTGAATGTTCTGCTCATGGTTTCTTAACAGCTTTGCTGAGCTGTCTATGTTCTTCTCCAGTTGAAATACTTTGTCTTCATTTTCTGATGTTCTATCTTCTAAGTGTTCTACTCTGCTGGTAGTATTCTCAATTGAGTTTTTAATTTTTTTATTGTTTCCTGCATTTCCAGGATTTCTGTTTGTTTGTTTTTTATAACCTTGATCTCCCTGTATAATTGATCTTTTGCTTCTTGTATTTGTTTATGTAATTCATTTTCGAAGTGGTCGAAGTGGTCTTTCATTGTCTGATTATGCTGTCTAATGTCTTCCTTGAGACTCCAGATAATCTGAAGCATGTATATCCTGAATTCTTTATCTGACATTCCATCTGCTGCAGATATTGACTCTTCTAAAGTTGAGTTGACCTGCATTGCTTGTGGTCCTTTCTTTCCTTGTCTTTTCATACTGATCGCGTTTCTTTCTGCTTGGTGAATCTGTTGTGTTATTGATTTTCCCCCTATATATTTATATTGCTCTTGTATAGTTGCAAAGTCTCCCTCGCAGGCTTTGGCGGTGGTTCTGCCCCTCCTCCAATTGGGGCAATGTGCCTACTACGCCGGCAGGCTGCTGTGCCTCTACTTTCAGTGGGCCTGTTCTTTCGGTGGTCACAGGTTCGCCTACCTTGCAGGCGTGAGCAGCGGCTCTGCACCTCCGCTGGCCGCTAGGCCTGTTCTGTCTGTCGTTTGCAGGTCTGTCTACCTAACAGGTGCTGGTGGCGGCTCTGCCCCTCCCCCAACCGGGGTGATGTGTCAGACGGGCCACTGGGCCTGTTTTGTCAGTGGTCACGGTATCGCCTACCTTGCAGGTGGGTGGGGCAGCTGTGCCCCTCTGCAGGTTTCTGGGCCTGACCTGCCGGTGGGTCGCAGGTCATTCATTTTTTAGTTCTAGTAGTTTTTGTACACCTTTTTGTGTCTTCTATGTATAGAATAATGTCACCCGAAAATAGTGATAATTTACGATCTTATTTTCCTATTTTTATGCCTTTTATTTCTTTAGTATGTCTAATTGCTCTGGCCAGTGTTTCGAGAACTATATGGAATAGAAGTGGTGAGAGAGGGCATCCCTGTCTTGTTCCAGATTTTAGAAGAAATGCCTTCAATTTTTCTCCATTCATAATGATGCTAGCCTGAGGCTTAGCATAGATAGCTTTTACAATGTCGAGGTAACTTCCTGTTATCCCTATTTTTTCTAATGTTTTGAACATAAAGGGATGCTGTACTTTGTCAAATGCTTTTTTTGCTTCTATTGAGATGATCATATGGTTCTTATCTTTAAGTCTATTGATGTGGTGAATAACATTTATTGATTTCCGTATATTGAACCATCCTTGCATCCCAGCTATGAATCCTACTTGATCATGGTGCATAATTTTTTTGATGTGCCTTTGTATTCGATTCACCAGAGTTTTATTGAGGTTTTTTGCATGTAGGTTCATCAGATATATTGGTCTGTAGTTTTCTTTCTTTGAGGTGTCTTTTTCTGATTTCGGAATCAGCGTGATGTTGGCCTCATAGAATAAATTTGGAAGAGCTCCCTCTTTTTCTCTATGCTGAAATAACTTGAAAAGTATTGGTATTAAATCTTCTTTAAATGTTTTGTAAAACTCCGCTGTATAGCCATCCGTTCCTGGGCTTTTCTTGGTTTGTAGTCTTTTGATTGCTTCTTCTGTTTCATCCATTGACATTGGTCTGTTTAAATTGTGTGTATCCTTCTGACTCAGTCTGGGAATATCATATGACTTAAGAAATTTATCGATATCTTCACTATATTCTATTTTATTGGAATATAGGTTTTCTAAATAATTTCTAATTGTCTTCTGTATTTCGGAAGCATCTGTTGTAATATTGCCTTTTTCATCCCATGTGTTAGTAATTTGAGTTCTCTCGCTTCTTCTCTTCATTAGCATGCCTAAGGGTCTGTCGAACATATTTATTTTTTCGAAGAACCACCTTTTAGTTTTGTTAATTTTTTCAATAGTTTCTTTTGTTTCAATTTTGTTGATTTCTGCTCTGATTTTAATTATTTCTTGCTTTCTGCTACATTTTTTGTTGTTTTGCTCTTCCTTTTCTAGGGCTTTGAGTTGAAGTGTGAGCTCATTTATTTGTTCGTTTTTACTTTTTTTCAGGAATGACCTCCAGGCGATGAATTTCCCTCTTAAAACTGCTTTCATTGTGTCCCATAGATTCTGATATATTGCGTCTGTATTTTCATGTATCTCTACGAATTTTTTGATTTCCTCCTTTATATCTTCTGTAACCCACTGATCATTCAGTAACATATTGTTCATTTTCCATGTGATGTAGGATTTTTCCTTCCTTTTTTTATCATTGGTTTCCAGTTTCATTCCATTATGATCAGAAAAAATTCATGGTATTATCTCAACCCCTGTATATTTACTGAGGGTTGCCCTATGACATAATATATGGTCTATTTTTGAGAAGGATCCACGTGCTACTGAAAAAAAAGTATATCCACTTGATGATGATTGATATATTCGATATATGTCAGTTAAGTCTAGGTTATTGATTGTGATATTGAGTTCTATAGTTTCTTTATTCACTTTTGTTTGGAGGATCTGTCCAATGGTGAGAGAGGTGTGTTGAAGTCACCCATAATTATTGTGTTGTGGTCTATTTCATTCTGGAACTTGAGGTGAATTTGTTTTTTGAACATTGCAGCACCATTATTTGGTGCATAAATATTGATAATTTTTATGTCTTGTTGGTGAATGGTTCCTTTTAAGAGTATATAATGTCCTTTCTTATCCCTTTTGATTAAATTAGTCTTGAAGTCGATTTTATTCGATATGAGCATGGCCACCCCTGCTTGCTTATGGGGAGCGTTGCATGGTATATTTTTTCCAAAACTTGCACCTTCAGCCTGTGTATGTCTTTTCCATTCAGATGTGTCTCCTGGAGGCAACATATTGTTGGATTCATTTTTAATCCAAGTTACCAGCCTATGTCACGTTATTGGAGAGTTTAAGCCATTAACATTTAGAGTCACTATTGATATATGGTTTGTACTGCCGCTCATGATTGATGATTCATCTTTTTTTTTTTAAATTTAGTTTCTTTCTCCATGATTAGCTTTTCCCCCACCCTCAGTAATTACTGAGGCACTTCCCACTGATGGTTTTGGTTGTTGATTTTCATTTCTTCTTCGTGTATTGTTTTGCTCAAGATGCTTTGCAATGCTGGTTTTCTGGCTACAAATTCTTTTACCTTTTGTTTATCATGAAATATTTTTATTTCATCATCATACCTGCAGCTTAATTTTGCTGGATACAGAATTCTTGGTTGGCATTCATTGTCTTTCAGTGTTTGAAATACGTTGTTCCAGGATCTTCTCGCTTTCAGCGACTGTGATGAAAAATCCATTCTCAACCTTATTGGTTTACCCCTTAATGTAATCTGCCTCCTTTCTCTTAGAGCTTTTAATATTTTCTCTTTGTTTTCTATATTGGATAACTTCATAACAATGTGTCTTGGTGTTGGTCTACTGTGATTTTGTGTGCTCCGTGTCCTGTAAGCATGTCCAATTTGTATATCCATTTACTTTGTATTTCTGGAAATATTTCTGTAATTATTTCATTCAATAGATTACTAATTCCCTTGGTTTGAATCTGTGTACCTATCCAGATGACTCATTAATTTTTTTTTTATGTTATCCCATATCTCTTGGATGTTTTACTCATGATTTTTTACCAGCCTTTCTGTGTTGGCTAGATTCATTTCAAGATGACATGTTTTGTCTTCATTATCTGACATTCTGTCTTCTACTTGCTCCACAGTGTTAGTGATACTCTCAATTGACTTTTTAATTTGGTTTATCGTTTCCTTCATTTCTAGAATTATTGTTTAATTTTTTTATAATCTCTATCTCCTGATAAAGATTCATAACTTCTTCTTGTATCTGTTTATGTAATTCATTTTCAATGTGTTCTTTCACTGTTTGGATTTGCTGTCTCGTATCCTCTTTAAGTTTCAATTCCATCTGTCTAAGGTATTCCTTGAGTTCTTTAAATGACCATTTTTCTGATGACTATAGGTCCTCCTGAATATTTTGGCTGTCCTTCGTTGTTTGTACTTATTTTCTTACTTGATTTTTTGTGCTGCTCATGTTACTTCTTGCTCTGTTTGACTGTTGAGTTACTGCTTACTCTTATAAATTTATTTGATGCTTGGAAGAAAAGATATTAGAAGGAAAGGGAAGAAGTCACTAAAGAGAATGAGAGTAGGCAGGTAGAATTCGAGGAAGGGGAAATCAGAAAATTGAAAAGAAATGATAAGACAAAAGAAAAAATAGAAAAGAAAGAAAGAAAGAAAAAAATTTAAAAATAATGATCATTTAAAAGATGTAAATTAAAGTTTGAAATAATAATAATAATAAAATAATAATATTTAAAAAATGAAAACATATTAAAAAGTTAAAGTACAACAACAAAAAATATGAATTTACATAAAGAATCTAAACCCCACACTCAGTAGGCCTCAAGTTGGAGAAGTAGAGCAGTATTAATGCCAGGCCTATTTTTTCACTTCTGTTTCACAGGAAGGCAGTCCAGGCAACCCTGATGTTAGGCAAATGAGGGGCAAGGGAGCTTATTTTGGACACGGACGTGGGCTGTGTACCTCATGGAAACCTCCAGCCGGAGGTTATGATGAGTGTCTACATGGAAGAAGATGAGGGCCATGTTGGGGTGTTTTGGTTTTAACTGTGAACATTTGTATGGCGGTAGGAAGAGATGACTGGGTACACCTGGGCTTGAACTCTTGTGTGATTCAACATAGACACTGAGTTCTGGAATTGACCTCAGAGAAGTATTGCCATGGATTGTGTTGGGCTTTTAGAAGGCCATGCATGAGAGTCGCCCTTGGAAAGTGAGATCTACGCCCAAGTTGGCTTTCCACAGAGCAAAGGGAATCTCAGCCAGGATATCACATGATTTTATTCTGAAAGACTTGGCAGCCATAGTTGAGAGTGAAAACACACATGGACCTCACATTGTAGACCTCAATGGGCCTGGCTTCATGTGACCTTTTGGCCACCCTTTGGGAAGCCTTGCCTCTGAGAGTTCTCCAGAGCTTTCATTGAAATGAGCTTACTCAACATTTAATGGTTAATGAATGAATTGAAACCCACAGTGCCTACAAATTCTTCCTTGAATAATGGCTAGATGAATACCATGAAATTTTTGAAATTCCCAAGACTAGGTGTCACAGGAGAACCTTTGGATGTCCTCTAGCTGATCATGAGAATACAAGACATTGCCTTTATTGACTGGGTTTCATGAAAATGGTGTATAACAGAGATGCAAGTAAGTTGGAACCTGCTGAGTAGTGTTCCTAGAGCCGTGGTGGGCAGGTGTGTGATAAAATATCTCTGGTGTGGCCATGTTTATCTGCCATTGGTGTCCAAATAACTTGTGACTGACATTTTGCAGCCAGTAGACCCTTATATGTAAAAGAATCTTGTTATATGGAGAGGTTTCAGGGCAATGTTCAGAATCAGGTTGCTATGGTCAATGGGGCAAGCTATGTGGGATAGAAGCCTGGTTGGTGCATTCTCCAACAGAACCCAACCCACCACAACTGAAAGAACTCCCTACAGCACTGTGTCCCAGTTGAACTCTTTTTATTTCATGAAGCAAATACCACACTCCTAGTGCAACAGCAAAAAACACCACAAAGAGTGGAGGATGACCAAATGGCTTCACAGTCCAGATGAGGAGACACTTGCCCTCAGTGGCCACAGTTTACCTACAAAGAGAAAATTCAGCACTGCTGCCTCATGTTCATCGGAAAATAAGAAACCATGTCATCCATGTCACATAGATGCAGACCCAGCTTTGATGGTCTCACTACAAAGGAAGCTAATGCTCCTGACAACAAAATATATTTCAAGTGCTCACCCTCAGAGGTAGTTTCTCCAGATGTTAGGCCAGCAGAGCTTCATGTTTGTGGAGTGTTTAGCCTGTCCCTTACTTTTGGAAACTCCTCTACCACCTCCAAATTTGTGAACTCCTGAGCATTTTCTATAACAGGTATGTATTCACAGATTTTCTAACTCTTCTCCTCTAATTGTGTCTTACATGGGGGGAAGGTAATGCCAAGGCATTGTTCTGAATGAGAGTGGGAAGATTTTTGTGTAGCACGTATTTGCATACACATTGCATACATTTTCCAATTTTCCATTCGAAATACTGAATCCCTGACACTAACAAATTCCCTTCTAGACTTTTACTTCTAATCTTAATATGATGGAGAAAAATAACCCAAACAAAATAGAAATACAAGAGGTTCACAGGAGGCATGGTGTATAGTTGGACTTGCCTTTCCTATGATAAATGGTAGGTGCTATAAATCTAGCAAATTTTAATTGAAACAGTTCTTTATGTGTTTTAAAAGTTAACAAATATGTGAATAACTGTCTCCCTTTCTCTGTAGTCTATTCAGCACATGTATTTTTTTATGCACATATTGAATTCTACCTGGTATCACACATACATTTTGTGAGGTGGCTGACTTGGCAGATACAAACTGTAAGAAAAGATCACTCCTACTAAACGCTGTTGGAACTGAAAATTCAACATATGGGTCAGCTTTCTAGTTGAACAACATAAATTGATGTTCAGGAAAATGAGTATTTTTGGATCTGTGGATGATATATATTTCATGGTGAATTTCAATTGGCATACATAATGCTACTTTTTAATGTCTCTGTGTGTGTGTATCTATCTATCTATCTATCTATCTATCTATCTCTCTCTATATATATATGTATTCACTCTCCTGATTTTTCAAAATATGAAATGTATTTGTCTTATTTTACACTCCCTAAATTCATTCATATTTATGTATGTGGATTTATAATCAACTTTTCACAAGTTTATTCTCAGAAATATTCATCCACCTGAAATACATATTCGTTTCCAGTACTGAAAACTAACTTCAGGGGATCATATGATGGCAGCGAAAGGAGTGCATCAACCCCATATACAGCATCACTGTGCAAGAGAATGACGAATTTCCAGCAAAATTTGGGTGCTCCAAAACCTACTGGAAGTATTTCCATCTCATGAGGATTAGCTACGGGGCTCAAACGTGAGTGATTTGTCCGCATGGAGCGTCATGCTGCTTATTCAGCAAATCGCCCTGCGGCTAGAGTCTGTGGCGCATGCTGGCAAACAATGAGATAGCAACACAAATATTCAGTGGTGCGGATTCTGTGGGCTCCTGCCAGCTGTACAATCACTGTGCTCATTGCTGAATTCTGGGTTTGAGACCGGGGAAGGACGCGGTCCAATTCGGCTTTCCACACCAGTCAGACCACAGAGGAAGCCAGGGGCCACCATCTTGGAGAGCTGACGTCACCATTCCTGTTTTCAACTCATAGCAGCTCATTCAGCTATAGAACAGGTAATCTCAGGCTGCCATTCGCCTGTGTCTCGGAGACAAATTACTCAGGCCTGTTCCTATCAGAACATACACCAAGCCCAGAGCGGCCGAATTCTGGCTCCTGGAACTGATCAGGCCCAGGGCTAAAGAACCCGCGGAAACTCCTTCTCGGTCTAGGTCTTGCTGAATACTGTGGAGGTAAATACCTACCTAGCCTTCATAGGCAGTGGCAACAGGATTGAGACGGGGCTTGTGAGGGCTGGTCAGGACTCACCCATTGCTTTGGTCATCCGGCAAAGAGAACGAAATGCTGCCATTCACATGGGATACCAACATGTTAGAGATCTGATGTCATCACAAAGTGGTGGAGGAGATAACTTCATCGATACCAGCGGTGACAGAAACAGTTGGTCTCCTGGTAAAAAAAGTGAGTCACAAACACCCGAGTCTCTCTCACTTTGTCTTTAAGCCAGAGGGGCAGAGCAGAGCCGCCGCCCATGCCCGGCACAGGACCAGCGACCTGCAGGCGTGGTAGTCATGTCATCCCAATTGGAGTAGTGACAGAGCAGAGCTGCGGCCCGTGCCCGGAACAGGCCCATCAACCAGCAGGCGTGGTAGTCACGTCACCCCAATTGGAGTAGGGGCAGAGCAGAGCCACCGCCTATGCCCAGAACAGGCCCAACGACCCTCTGGTGTGGTAGACACGGCACCCCTATTGGAGTAGTGGCAAAGCAGAGCCTTCTCCCGTGCCCAGTACAAGCCCAGCGGCCCACCAGCGTGGTTGTTAGGTCACCCCAATAGGAATAGGGGCAGAGCAGAGCCACTGCCCAAAACAAAACAGTTTCAACAAGCAGAGAGAAACGTGAGCAGTATGAAAAGACAAGGAAAGAAAGGACCACAAGCAATGCAGGTCAACACAACTTTAGAAGAGGTAATAGCTGCATCAGATGGAATGTGAGATAAAGAATTTAGGATACTCATGCTTTAGATGATCTGGAGTCTCAAGGAAGACATTAGACAACAAAATCAGACAATTAAAGATCACTTCGACAATGAATTACATAAACAAATCCAATAAGCAAAAGATCAAATATATAGGGAGATAGAGGTTGTAAAAACAAACAAACAGAAATCCTAGAATTGCAGGAAGGAATAATCCAACTTAAAAACTCAATTGAGAATACTACCAGGAGAGTAGAACACTTAGAACATAGAACATCAAACAATGAAGACAAAGTATTTCAACTTGAAAAGAACATAGACCGCTCAGCAAGACTGTTAAGAAACCACGAGCAGAATATCCAAGAAATATGGGATAACATAAAGAGGCCAAACTTAACAGTCATTGGGATACAGGAAGGTATAGAGGTCCAAACCAAAGGAATGAGCAACCTATTCAATGAAATAATACGAGAAAACTTCCCAGACTTGATAAATAAAACAGAATCCCAAGTCCTAGAAGCCTACAGAACGACGAATGTGCAAAATCATAAGACAGCCACAACTAGACACATTATAATGAAGATGCCCAACAAACAGAAAAAAGAGAGAATTTTAAAAGCTACAAGAGAAAGGAAGCAGATTACGTTTAAGGGTAAACCAATCAGGATAACAGCTGATCTTTCAACACAGACTCTGAAAGCTAGAAGATCCTGGAATAACGTATTTCAAACACTGAAAGAAAATGGGTTCCAACCAAGAATTGTGTATCTAGCGAAATTAAGCTTCAGTATGGAAGATGAAATTAAAACCTTCCTCGATAAACAAAAGTGAAAAGAATTTGCAGCTAGAAAACCATCTCTTCAAAACATCCTCGGCAAAACATTGCAGGAAGAGGAAATGGAAAATAACAATGAAAACCAACAGTGGGAGGTAGGACATTAAAGGGGGAAAAATAATCAAAGAGAAAAACAAACCATGTTTAGTAACATAAATAAACAAATATGGCTGGAAGAACAACCCATATCTCAATAATAACCCTAAATGTTAATGGCTTAAACTCACCAATGAAGACACACTGGCTAGTAGAATTGAACAAAAAACAAGACCCAACAATATGCTGCCTACAGGGGATGCATTTGATAGGAAAATGCATACATAGACTGACGGTGAAAGTTTGGGAAAAATCATATCACTCATATGGACTTCGGAAACAAGCAGGAGAGTCCATACTTATATCAAATAAAATAGATTTTGAGCCAAAGTTAATCAAAAGGGATAAAGAGAGACACTACATACTGCTCAAGGGAACCATACACCAACAAGAGACAGCAATCATTAATATATATGCCCCAAACAATGGTGCAGCTATGTTCATCAAACAAACTCTTCTCAAGTTCAAGAGTCTAATACACCACAATACAGTAATCATGGGAGACATGAACACACCTCTCTCACCACTGGACAGATCTTCCAAACAAGGAATAAGGAATAAGGAAATTATAGAACTCAATAACACAATTAATAACCTAGACTTATTTGAGATATGTAGAATATAACACCCAACATTAAACAGTTACCTTTTTTCTCAGCAGCACATGTATCCTTCTAAAAAATGATCATATATTATGTCACAGGGCAACTCTTAGACAATATAAAGGAGTACAGATAATACCATGCATATTATCTGATCATAATGGAATGAAACTAAAAATCAATGATAAAAGAAGGAAGGAAAAATCATGCATCACTTGGAGAATGAACAATAGGTTACTGAGTGATATATGGGTTATAGAAGACATCAAGGAGGAAATTTAAAAATTCTTAGAGATAAATGAAAACACAGACACAACATATCGGAATCTATGGGACACATTGAAAGCAGTTCTAACAGGAAAATTCATTGCTTGGAGTTCATTCCTTAAAAAAAGAAACAACCAACAAATAAATGATCTCATACTTCATCTCAAAATCCTAGAAAAAGAAGACGAAAGAAACAGCAAAAGAAGTAGAAGGCAAGAAATAATTAAAATCAAAGCTGAAATTAATGAAATTGAAACAAAAGAAACAATTGAAAAAACTTGACAAATGTAGAAGTTGGTTCTTTGAAAAAATAAATAAAATTGACAGACCCTTAGCCATGCTATGAAAGAGAAGAAGAGACAACTCAAATTACTAGCATAAGGGATTAAAAAAGAAAATATCACAACAGATATTTCTGAAATACAGAAGATAATCAGAAATTATTTTTAATCCTTATACTCCAAACAAATAGAAGACAGTGAAGGCATCGATAAATTTCTTAAGTCATATGATCTGCCCATATTGAGTCAGGAGGATATAGACAACATAAACAGACCAATATCAATTGAGGAAATAGAAGAAACCATCAATCCACTACCAACTTAGAAAAGCCCAGGACCGTATGGGTATACAGCAGAGTTTAAAAAAACCTTTAAAGAGGAACAAATACCAATATTTTTCAAGGTGTTTCAGGAAATTGAAAAAGAGGGAGATCTTCCAAATTCATGCTACAAGGCCAAGATCACCCTGATTCTTACACCAGACAAAGACACTTCAAAGAAAGAAAACTACAGACCAATATCTCTAATGAACCTACATGAAAAAATCCTCAATAAAATTCTGGCGAATTGGATACAAAAACATATCAAAAAAATTGTGAATCCTGATCAAGTAGAATTCATCAGTGTGATGCAAGGCTGGTTCAATATACGGAAATCAATAAATGTTATTCACCACATCAATAGACTTAAAAATAAGAACCATATGATCATCTCGGTAGATGCAAAAAAAGCATTCAATAAAGTACAGCATTCTGTTATGTTCAACACTCTAGAAAAACTAGTGATAAGAGGAACATACCTCAATATTGTAAAAGCAATCTATGCTAAGCCTCAGGCTAGCATCATTCTGAATGGAGAAAAATTGAAGGTATTCTCTCTAAAATCTGGAACAAGACAGGGATGCCCTCTCTCACCACTTCTGTTCAACATTGTTCTCGAAACACTAGCCAGAGCATTTAGACAGACGAAAGAAATAAAAGGCGTAAAAATTGGAAAAGAAGAACTTAAATTATAAGATCACATGATTCTATGTCTAGCAGTCCCAAAAGGGTCTACAAAGAAACTAATAGAGCTAATAAATGAATTCAGCAAAGTGGCAGGATATAAAATCAACATGCATAAATCAAAGGCATTCCTGCATATCAGCGACAAATCCTCTGAAATAGAAATGAGGACAACCACTTCATACACAATATCCTAAAAAAAAAATAATAATAATTAGGAATCAACCTAACAAAAGATGTGAAAGTCTTATACAATGAAAACTACAGAACCCTAAAGAGAGAAATAGAAGAAGATCTTAGAAGATGTAAAAATATATCCTATTCATGGATAGGCAGAACTAATATCATCAAAATGGTGATATTACCAAAAGTTCTCAATAGGTTTAATGCAATGCCAATCAAAATCCAAACGGAATTTTTTCTAGAAATAGAGAAAGCAATCATGAAATTCATATGGAAAAATAAAAGACACAGAATAACAAAAACAACACTAAGCAGGAAGTGTGAATCAGGCGGCATAGCGATACCAGACTTCAAACTATACTACAGAAAAATAGTAACAAAAATACCATGGTACTGGTACCAAAACAGGCGGGTGGACCAATGGTTCAGAATAGAGGACACAGAAACTAAGCCAGGAAACTACAACTATCTTATATTTGATGGAGGGGCTAAAAGCATGCAATGAAGGAAAATAGCATCTGCAAAAAATGGTGCTGGGAAAACTTGGAATCCATATGTAACAAAATGAAACTGAATCCCTTTCTCTCGCCATGCACAAAAGTTAACTCAAAATGGATCAAGGAGCTTGATATCAAATCAGAGACATGGCGTCTGATAGAAGAAAAAGTTGGCTACGATTTACATACTGTGGGGTCGGGCTCCAAATTCCTGAATAGGACACCCTTAGCAAAAGAGTTAATAACTAGAATCAACAAATATATCAAACTAAAAAGTTTTTTATCAGCAAAAGGAACAATAAGAGAGGTAAATAGGGAGCCTAAATCCTGGGAACAAATCTTTACTCCTCACACTTCAGATAGAGCCCTAATATTCAGAGTATACAAAGAACTCAAAAAAAATAGACAATAAGATAACAAATAACCCAAAAACAAATGGGCCAAGAACCAGAACAGACACTTCTCAGAGAAGTACATACAATCAAAAAACAAGTACATGAAAAAATGCTCACCATCCCCAGCAGTCAGAGAAATGCAAATCAAAACCACCCTAAGATACCATCTCATTCCAGTAAGATTGGCAGCCATTATGAAGTCAAACAACAACAAGTGCTGGTGAGGATGTGCAGAAACAGGTACACTTGTACATTATTGGAGGCACTGCTAATTGGTAGAGCCAATTTGGAAAGCATTATGGAGATTTCTTGGAAAGCTGTGAATGGAACTACCATATGACCCAGCTATTCCTCTTCTCGGTCTATTCCCTAAAGACCCTAAAAGAGCATGCTACAGGGACACTGCTACATTGATGTTCATAGCAGCACAATTCACAATAGCAAGACTGTGGAACCAACCTAGATGCTGTTCAATAGAAGAATGGATAAAAAAATGTGGCACTTATACACAATGGAGTATTACTCTGCTTTAAAAAATGACAAAACCATAGAATTTGCAGGAAAATAGATGGCATTAGAGCAGATTATGCAAAGTGAAGCTAGCCAATCCCTAAAAAACAAATGCCAAATGCCTTCTTTGATAAAAGGAGAGTAACTACGAACAGAGTAGGGGTGAAGAGCATGAGAAGAAGATTAATATTAAATAGAAATGAGAGGTGGGAGAGAAAGGGAGAGAGAAGGGAAATTGCATGGAAATGGAAGTAGACCCTCAGGGTTATACAAAATTACATAAAAGAGGATGTGAGGGGAAAGGGAAAAATAATACAAAAGGGAGAAATTTATTACAGTAGAGGGGGTAGAGAGAGGAGAGGGGAAGAGAGCGGAGGGGAGGAGGGATAGTAGAGGATAGGAAAGGCAGCAGAATACAATAGACACTAGTATGGCAATGTGTCAATCAATTGATGTGTAACTGATGTGATTCTGCAATCTGTATACGGGGTAAAAATGGGAGTTCATAACCCACTTGAATCAAAGTGTGAAATATGATATATCAAGAAATAAATGATGTTTAGAACAACCACAAAAAATTAAAAAAAAAGAAAACTAACTTCGGTGAATGAGTCACGCGAATCCTAATATTTCTACAGTAACTGACCAAGTTTAACATCAATGCAAGTAGATTCCAATGGGACATGATGTGTATTTTTACGTTAATTTTTATTCAAAACTGGTACATTACAATTTCATCAGTTTATGCACATCATAGGATATATATTTCATAAACAATTTAGCAAATTTATAGGCATTTGTTTCACTTTCAATCACTTCCTGCTTCAAAACACATGTATTCCTCCATATTTCTTGACTGATCTTTGCATGAGAATTCTTTCCGAACACATTATTTTCGATTTCCATAATCACTTTTGAAGCAAACTTCACACACTCTTCATGATAAATCAAAACACTAATATTACCATTAGATGTATAACTGGTTGGAATGAATGAATATATATCAATATTAGATTTATTGTATATTTTCAGATATCAATTCAATCCATTATTTAAAGTTGGAACCAGTTATATTATTTATTCACAGTATGGTGTATTCATGCTTAATCTCTATATTCATGGACACAGGGTACACCTCTTTGTACCCCCAATACAAATTTTACGTCTTCAGTATATTGCTCCCAGAAATGGTTGTAGAAATACTCATGTCACCTGATCTACATATAGATTTTATCACAGTAATATTCTGGACAAAAGATGTAAAGGTCACACTTATGATTGTACCAAAGACTAAATGGAAAGCGATCATGGATTACTAAAAACATCCTTGTCCAGGTTGCCTAATGCTCTCAAATGTCAATCCTATTGGTTACTACATATTTATTTCTTCCTAAGATTATATATTCAAACTCAACCCTGGTGAAAATGTCTACTCCTATCACTCACTTAATACTTTGCCTGATTTCATAATGTCTCTATTGATATCTGCTTTTCTACATATTTTCCCAATTTCATCATAGTGACTGACTCTTCATATGTGCTGACATTTACATTCACTCTCTATCCTAAACCCTATAGCTAAAGAATTTTTAGTCCCAATCCTACACTCACTCTTCTTCCTAAACCTACCGACTATCTTCCTAATTCTACTGACTATCCCTTTGGATTGGATGTTCTCTTCTACATTCAAACATCCAAGGTACAAGGTCCTATGCCATTGTATATCAAATTGTCTGAGACATCTTTGCAGAATATAATTCAAAACTAAGTATCCCAATTAAGGGCCCAATGCCCTTCTGGGCTTCAAATCATACCTAGATTTTTGTTTTCATACTTATATTTCACCTCGATATTCTTGTAAATATCGCAGGTTCCCAATACCATTATTTATCACACAGAATGATTGCTAACCCAAATCGAACCTGTTATTAAGCCTAAACATACACTGTTTCCTCAATCTCATTTTACAGAAGAGCAGGGATAGAGTCGTTCTTACAATACAGGAAAGTAGGGGACATTCCACCTGCTGAGAACCTCAAAGGTCCATTCAGAAATGATACCTGGAGAAGATGTAGGCAGCTATGAAGGACCTGAGAGAGCAAAAGTCATCTTCCATGGCAAACAACCTGGTCAGGATGAAGGGATGTGTCTGAATCAGCCTCTCTCTTTTTATTGTAGAGAAGATGGACCAAACCAGGCCTGTGTGGAGAGCTGCTGCTGGGTGCCTATGGTTGACATACCATTCTACCTTGTGAAAGTGTCACAGGAAGTAGGGGCAGCCTCCATCTCATGGGACACTTGGAAGCAACTGTTAGGACAAAGTGGTTGCCAAGGCAATGACCTCATTCAGTTCCAAAGAAAGTGATATACCTCATTTCCTTGGTGATGGAACTCTCTGAACTTTGTATCCAAGAATCCAGGCACCCCGAGGCAGCCCCAGTCCCAGTGGACTCACTTGTTTGGATTTACCAAGGACAGAGTCAGTCTTTCTTGGTACCTACCGATGTGAGGATGGCCAAATGCCAGGAGAGCTCTGAAGAGGGACCTTTCCAGAAGAAGCAGGTAGTGGCTCACCCCTTTTTTTTGACAACTTCAGAGTTGGCCAAGGAAACCAGATCTGAGAGAGGTCAGGCCATGTTCTGAGAATAGGTAGGAAAGTTGGTTTGTTTGGTTTGGAGTGGATTGTTTTTAGTAAGTCGTTTGACCAGGCGAGTGTTTCTATGTCTGTGTATCCCACTGTGTCCATTGTTGTAGACATTAGAAAAGAGAAAGCATTAATGGATGCGTCCAGTCTACTATTAATCTTCCCATAATTCATTCTGCCCAACTTATGAATGGACTGCAGCTTGTCTTATCGAGAGGCAACACATTCTATCTTCCTAAGTTCCTGTTTTCTTCCTGAATTCTGGCCACTCTCCAGAATAGGCTCATGGTTTTGTGTCCAAGATATGCACCACTACAAGCTCTGTGACATGGCCATGTACTGGATAGCGGAAGAGAATGGCCAGCCTTTCAGAAAACTCAGATATCAGTGTGAACAGAAATGTCTCAGTGGAAAAACCCCGCTTTGGGCCTTTTGCTTACCTATTGTTCTGTTGCACTGAATGTCAGGAAAGACTTGGTCTCAGGCCACCCCTTTGTGAAGCCTGAAGAAAGAGTTTTCAAATGGAAATGAATGGGCATCACCTGTGGCTCTTTGCTTAATTGCTTTGGAAAGGGATGTGGCTGAAATAGCCTCTTGGCCTCTGTGTGGCTGTGTCTTACATTCTCAGCACCTGATGGATCTAAAGAATGATCCCATGTGTGCATCAAAAACCATAATGGCAAAAAGATCAGTCATTGTGGATGAAGTCTCTTGCCTTCCTCTGTTAGGTTCCTGACCTCTGTCAAGTGAGAAAATGGATTCTTTGGGTCAAAAGAGTTCCTCAAAGCCCTGCAGAGGTGCTTGGGGTTTCGCATGACTCCAAATCACAAAGAATCTATACCTGAAAATTAGTAGGCTTCAAATTGGAGAAACAGAGCATTATTAATGACAGGCTTATTTGATCACTCCTGGTTCACAGGAAGGGTGTCCAGGCCACCCTGACTTTAGGCAAATGAGGGGCAAGTGAGCTTATTTTGGACACTTTCTTGGGCTTCGCCCCTCATGAAAATCTTCAGCCAGACATTATGATGAATGACAATATGTAAGAAGATGAGGGCCATGTGGGAGTCTTTTCGTTTTAATTTTGGTCATTTGTGTGGCGGTTGGAAGAAATGACTGGGTCCACCTGGGCTTGAACTCTGGTGTGATTCCCCTTAGAGACTGAGTTGTGGAACTGACCTTAGAGAAGTATTGCATTGAATTTTGTTGGGATTTTAGGAGGCCATGCATAAGAGTCACCCTTGGAACTGAGATCTAGGCCCAGGGTTGCTTTCCACAGATTTTTCAATTTCTGAAAGAAGTGACCTCACCTCACTTCCTTGGTGATGGAACTCTCTGATCTTGGGATCCAGGAATTCAGGCAAAAGCCAGGGCCAGTTCCATTACGAGTGGTCTCATTTGTTTGGATTTACCAAGGACAGAGTCAGTCTTTCTTGGTACCTACTCATGTGAGGATGGCCAAATGGCAGGAAATCTCTGAAGAGGGGCCTTTCCTGAGAAAACAGGTAGTGGCTCACAGCTGGCTCCTGACAATTAAATAGAGTTGGCCATGGAGTCCAAATCTGAGACAGGAGTGGCCATTTCGGGGGAACATAGTATGGCCCATAAGTCAGAGGACACTCAAGATAGTCAAAGACCTACTTGGCAGAAGGAGGTGCCTTTGTAGGTTTGGTTGTGGTTTTGTGGTTTTGTCTCATGTTCTGAAAATAGGCAGGGAAGTCGGTTTGTTTGGTTTGGAGTGAACTGTTTCTAGTAAGTCGTTTGGCAAGGCGAGTGTTTCTATGTCTGTGTATCCCACTGTTATCTATGGTTGTAGACATTAGAAAAGATATTGGATCAATGGATATGTCCTGTTTAGTAGAAAGCTTCACAGAATTCATCCTGCACAATTTATGAATGGACTGTGGCTTGTCTTATCAATTGGCTACACCTGCTATCTTCCTAAGTTCCACTTTTCTTCCTGAATTCTGGCCACTCTCTAGAATAGGCTCATGATTTTTTGTGCAAGATATACACCACCTCCAAGCTCTGTGACATGGCCATGTACTGGATAGCTGAAGGGAATGGCGAGCATCACAGAAAACTCAGAAATCACTATGACCATTAAAGACTCAGTGAAGAAACCCTGCTTTGGGCCTTTTTGTTACCTATTGTTCTGTTGCCCTAAATGTCAGGAAGGTCTTTGCCTTAGGCCACCCCTTTGTGAAGCCTGAAGAAAACAGTTTTCAAATGGAAATGAATGGGCATCACCTGTGGCTCTTTGCTTAATTGCTTTGAAAAAGATGTGTCTCATTCAGACCATTGGCCCTGTGTGAGGCTGTTGCTTAGTTTCTCATCACCTGATGGATCTAAAGAAAGATTCCATGTGTACATCCAAAACCAAAGTGGCAAAAAGAGCAGTCATTGTGGATGAAGTCTCTCGTCTTCCTCTGTAAGGTTTGTGACCTCCATCAAGTGAGAATAGGGATCCTTTGTCTCAAATGAGTTCCTCAAAGCCCTGCAGATTCTATCCCATAGGTGCTTGGGTTTTATCATGACTCCAGTTCACATAAAGAATCTAAAACCCACAGTCAGTAGTCCTCAAATTGGAGAAGCGGAGCAGTATTAATGGCAGACCTATTTGATCACATCTTGTTCACAGGAAGTGTGTACAGCCACCCTCAGTTTAGTCAAATTAAGGGGCAAGGGAGCTTTTTTTTGACACTGGCTTGGGCGGAGACCCTTATGGAAACCTCCAGCCAGAAGTTATGATGAGTGTCTATATGGAAGAAAATGTGGGTCATGTGGGAGTGTTTTGGTTTTAATTGTGGTCATTTGGGTGGTGGTTGGAAGTGAAGACTGGGTCCACCTGGGCTTGAACTCTGGTGTGATTCCCCTTAGATACTGAGTTGAGGTACTGACCTCAGAGAAGTATTGCCATGAATTGAGTTGGGATTTTAGGAGGCCACGCATGAGATTTGCCCTTGGAAACTGAGATCTAGGCCCAGGTTGGCTTTGCACAGAGCACTTGGAATCTCAGCCAGGGTATCACATAATTTTATTCTGAAAGACTTGGCAGCCATAGTTGAGAGTCAAAACACACATGGACCTCACATTGTAGACCTCAATGTGCCTAGCATCATGTGATCATTGGCCACTCTTTAGGACGCCATGCTTATGAGAGTTCTCCAGAGCTTTCATTGAAATGAGCATCCTCACCATTTAATGGTTCCTGAATGAAGTGAAACCCACAGTGCCTTCAACTTCATCTTTGAAAAATGGCTAGATAAATACCGTGAAATTTTTTTAAATTTCCATGACCAGGTGGCACTGGAGAACCTTTGGATATCCTGTTGCTGACTATGAGTATACCAGACAGTGCCTGATGGACTGGGTTTCCAGAAAATGGTGTAGAGCAGAGATGCCAGTAATTTGGAGCCTGCTGAGTAGTGGGCATAGAGCTGCAGTCGGCAGGTGTGTGATAAATCATCTGTGGTGGAGCCATGTGGATCTTCCATTGGCTTCCAAATTGCTTGTGACTGACATGGTGCAGCGAGCAGACCCTAATATGTAAAGGCGTATTTTTATTTGTAGAGGTTTTAGGGCAATGTTCAGAATCACGTTGCTATGGTCAAGAGACAAGCTATTTGGGATAGAACCTTGGTGGGTGCATTCTCCTGCAGACCCTGATCCACCACACGTGAGAAACTCCCTCCAACACTTTGTCCCAGGTGGACTCCTTGTATTTTGTGAAGCAAATACCAAACTACCAGTGCAGCAGCAAGAAACACCACAAAATGTGGAGGATGACCAAATGGCTTCACAGTCCACACGGGGAGACACTTAGCCCCCAGTGACCACAGTTTACCTACAAAGATTGAATTCAGCACTGCTGACTCATGTTCATTGGAACATAAGAAACCATGTCCTCCAGGTCACATAGATGCAGACCCAGCTTTGATGCTTTCATTACAAAGGAATCTAAAGCTCCTGACAACAACATATATTTCAAGTGCCCAACCTCAGTGGCAGTTTCTGAAGAAGTCTTTAGGCCAGCAGAGCTCCATATTTGTGGAGTGTTTACCCTGTCCCTTAGTTTAGTAAACTACTCTACCACCTCCAATGTTGTGAACTTTTGAGCATATTAAATTCCAGCTATGTATTCCCAGATTTTCTAACTCTTCTCCTCTAATGATGTATTACTTGGGGCTAGGGTAATGTCAAGGCATTGTTCTGGAAGAGAGTGAAATATTTCTCCATGTGTTTTTTTTTTCAATTATTTTATTTCATATTATTTTTTTTATTTTTTTAATTGGGTGTTCAAAACATTACAAAGCTCTTGACATATTATATTTCATACATTAGATTCAAGTGGGTTTTGAACTCCCATTTTTATCCCAAATACGGATTGCAGAATCATATGTGTTACACATCTGCATTTTTATAATGCCCTATTAGTAACTGTTGTATTCTGCTACATTTTCTATCCTCTACTATCCCCACTCCCTTCCCATCTTCTCTCTCTACCCCATCCACTGTAATACATTTATATCTTTGTTAATTTTCCCATTCCCCTCACAACCTCTTATATGTAATTTTGTGTAACAATGAGGGTCTCCCTCCATTACCATGCAATTTCCTTTATCTCTCTCTTTCCGACCCCCACCTCATGTCTCTGTTTAATGTTGATCTTTTCTTCCTGCTCTTCCTCCCTGCTCTGTTATTAGTTGCTCTCATTATATCAAAGAAGACATTTTTATTTGTTTTTTAGGGTTTGGCTAGCTTCACTAAGCATAATCTGCTCTAGTGCCATCCATTTCCCTGCAAATTCAATGATTTTGTCATTTTTTAATGATGCATAATACTCAATGGTGTATAAATGCCACATTTTTTTATCCATTCATCTACTGAAGGGCATCTGGGTTGGTTCCACAGTCTAGCAATTTTGAATGGTGCTGCTATGAACATCAATGTGGCAGTATCCCTGTAATATGCTCTTTTAAGGTCTTCAGGGAATAGTCTGAGAAGGGCAATAGCTGGGTCAAATGGTGGTTCCATTCCCAGCTTTCCCAGGATTCTCCATACTGCTTTTCAAATTTGCCACAACAGTTTGCAGTCCCACCAGCAATGTACAAGAGTACCCTATTCTCCACATCCTCGCCAGCACTTGTTGTTTGACTTCATAATGGCTGCCAATCTTACTAGAGTAGGATGGTTTCTTAGGGTGATTTTAATTTGCATTTCTCTGACTGCTAGAGATGGTGAGCATTTTTTCATTTACTTACTGATTGATTGTATGTCCTCCTCTGTGTAGTGTCGGTTCAGGTCCATGGCCCATTTTTTGATTGGGTTATTTATCATCTTATTGTCTAATTTTTTGAGTTCTTGGTATACTCTGGATATTAGGGCTCTATCTGAAGTGTAAGGAGTAAAAATTTGTTCCCATAATTTAGGCTCCCTATTTACCTCTCTCATTTTTTATCCTGCTGAGAAAAAACTTTTCAGTTTAAGTAAGTCCCATTTGATGATTCTTGTTATTAACTCTTCTGCTATTGGTGTCCTGTTAAGGAATTTGGAGCCCGGCCCCACATTATGTAGATCGGAGCCAACTTTTTCTTGTATCAGATGCAGAGTCTCTTATTTGATATCTAGCTCCTTGATCCACTTTGAGTTAACTTTTGTGCATGGCAAGAGGAGGGGATTCGGTTTCATTTTGTTGCATATGGATTTCCATTTTTTACAACACCATTTGTTGAAGATGCTATATTTCCTCCATTGCATGCTTTTAGCTCCTTTATCAAATATAGCATAGTTGTATCTTTGTGAATTAGTCTTTGTGTCCTCTATTCTGTACCATTGGTCAACCTGCCAGTTTTGGTACCAGTGCCATGCTGTTTTTGTTAATATTGCTCTGTAGTATAGTTTTAAGTCCGGTATCGCTATACCGCCTGATTCACACTTCCTGCTAGAATTGCTTTTGCTATTCTGGGTCTTATATTTTTCCATATGAATTCCATGATTGCTTTATCTATTTCTACAAGAAATGCCATTGGGATTTTGATTGGCATTGCATTGAACCTATAGAAAACTTTTGGTAATTTCGCCATTTTGATGATGTTAGTTCTGCCTATCCAGGAACAGGGTATATTTTTCCATCTTCTAAGATCTTCTTCTACTTCTCTTTTTAGGGTTCTGTAGTTTTCATTGTATAAGTCTTTCACCTTTTTTGTTTGGTTGATTTTCAAGTATTTAATTTTTTTGAGGGTATTGTGAATGGAGTGTTTTTCCTCATTTCTGTTTCAGGAGGTTTGTCGCTGATATACAGAAATGCCTTTGATTTATGCGTTTTGATTGTATATCCTGCCACTTTGCTGAATTCATTTATTAGTTCTAGTAGTTCTTTTGTAGACCCTTTTGGGTCTTCTATGTATAGAATCATGTCACCAGGAAATAGTGATAATTTTCGTTCTTATTTTCCTATTTTTATGCCTTTGATTTCTTTCGTCTGTCTAATTGCTCTGGTCAGTGTTTTGAGAACTATATTGAATAGAAGTGGTGACAGAGGGCATCCCTGTCTTGTTCCAGATTTTAGAGGGAATGCCTTCAATTTTTCTCCATTCATAATGATGCTAGCCTGAGACTTAGCATAGATAGCTTTTACAATGTCGAGGTTAGTTCCTGTTATCCCTATTTTTCTAATGTTTTGAACATAAACGGATGCTGTACTTTGTCAAATGCTTTTTCTGCATCTATCGAGATGATCATATGGTTCTTATCTTTAAGTCTATTGATGTGATGAATAACATTTATTGATTTTCGTATATTGAACCATCGTTGCATACCAGGGATGAATCCCACTTGATCCTGGTGAACAATTTTTTTGATGTGCCTTTGTATTCGATTAGGCAGATTTTTATTGAGGATTCTTGCATCTAGGTTAATCAGATATATTGGTCAGTAGTTCTCTTTCTTTGAGGTGTCTTTTTCTGGTTTTGGAATTAGGGTGATGTTGGCCTCATAAAATGAATTTGTCAGAGTTCCCTCTTTTTCTATTTCCTGAAATAACTTGAAAAGTATTGGTATTAATTCTTCTTTAAAGGTTTTGTAAAACTCCGATGTATAGCCATCCGTTCCTGGGCTTTTCTTGGTTGGTAGTCTTTTGATTGCTTCTTCTATTTCATCCATTGATATTGGTCGGTTTAAATTGTGTGTATCCTCCTGACTCAGTTTGGGCAAATCATATGACTTAAGAAATTTATTGATGTCTTCACTATTTTCTATTTTATTGGAATAATGGTTTTCAAAATAATTTCTAATTGTCTTCTGTATTTCTGTAGCATCTGTTGTGATGTTGCCTTTTTCATCCCATATGTTAGTAATTTGAGTTCTTTCTCTTCTTTTCGTCTTTAGCATGGCTAAGGGTCTGTTGATCTTATTTATTTTTTCGAAGAACCAACTTTTAGTTTTGTTAATTTTTTCAATAGTTTCTTTTGTTTCAATTTCCTTGATTTCCACTCTGATTTTAATAATTTCTTGCCTTCTGCTAAATTTGCTGTTGTTTTGCTCTTCCTTTTCTAGGGCTTTGAGATGAAGTGTGAGCTCACTTATTTGTTGGTTTTTCCTTTTTTTTTCAGGAATGACCTCCAGGCGATGAATTTCCCTCTTAAAACTGCTTTCATTGTGTCCCATAGATTCCGATATGTTGTGTCTATAATTACATTTATCTCTAAGAATTTTTTGATTTCCTCCTTTATGTCTTCTGTAACCCATTGATCATTCAGTAACATATTGTTCATTTTCCATGTGATGTAGAATTTTTCCTTCCTTCTTTTATCATTGATTTCCAGTTTCATTCCATTATGATCAGATAAAATGCATGTTATTATCTCCACACCTTTATATTTACTGAGGGTTGCCCTATGGCATCATATATGGTCTTTTTTTGAGAAGGATCCATGTGCTGCTGAGAAAAAAGTATATCCACTTGATGATGGTTGATATATTCTATATATGTCAGTTACATGTTGGTTATTGATTGTGATATTGAGTTCTATACTTTCTTTATTCAACTTTTGTTTGGAGGATCTGTCCAATGGTGATAGATGTGTGTTGAAGTCACCCATAATTATTGTGTTGAGGTCTATTTCATTTTGGAGCTTGAGGAGAATTTGTTTCATGAACATCGTAGCACCATTATTTAGTGCATAAATATTGATAATTGTTATGTCTTGTTGGTGAATGGTTCCTTTTAACAGTATATAATGTCCTTCCTTATCCCTTTTGATTAACTTAGTCTTGAAGTCGATTTTATTTGATATGAGGATGTCCACCCCTGCTTGCTTATGAGGATAAGTGTGCATGGTGTATTTTTTCCCAACCTTTCACCTTCAGCCTGTGTGTCTTTGCATTTCAGATATGTCTCCAGGAGGCAACATATTGTTGGATTTGTTTATTTAATCCAAGTTACCAGCCTATGTCGCTTTATTGGAGAGTTGAAGCCATTTACATTCAGAGTTACTATTGATGTATGGTTTGTACTGCCAGCCATGTTTGATTATTTATCTTTTTTTAAATTTAGTTTGTTTCTCCATGATAAGCTTTCACCCTGCCTCTGTCATTACCAAGGTACTTCCCACTGATGGTTTTGGTTGTTGTTTTTCATTTCTTTCTTGTGTAGTGTTTTTCTCAAGACGCTTTGTAAAGCTGGTTTTCTGGCTTCAAATTCTTTTAGCTTTTGTTTATCATGAAAGATTCTTATTTTATTGTCGTACCTGATGGTTAATTATGCTGGATACATAATTCTTGGTTGGCATCCATTGTCTTTCAGTGTTTGAAATACGTTTTTCCAGGATCTTCTCGCTTTCAGCATCTGTGATCAAATATCCGTTGTTAACCTTATTGGTTTACCACTGAATGTATTCTGCCTCCATTCTCTTGTAGATTTATTATTTTCTCTTTGTTCTGTATATTGGATATCTTCATAACAATGTGTCTTGGCATTCGTCTACTGTGATTTTGTGTGCTCTTGTCCTGTATGCATCTACAATTTGTATATCCATTTCCTTTTTTATTTCTGGAAAGTTTTCTGTAATTATTTCATTCAGCAGTTTTCTCATTCCCTTGGTTTGAGTCTCTGTACCTTCCTCTATCCTGATGACTCGTAAGTGTGGTTTTATTTATGTTATCCCAAATCTCTTGGATGTTTTTCTTGTGATTTTTTTGCCAGCCTTTCTGAGTTGGCTGGACTCGTTTCAAGATGATATATTTTGTCTTCATTATCTGACGTTCTGGCTTCTACTTGCTCCACTCTGTTAGTGATACTCTCAATGGAGTTCTTAATTTGGTTTATCATTTCCTTCATTTCTAGAATTATTGTTTGATTTTTTTTATAATCTCTATCCACTGATAAAGATGCTTAACTTTTTCTTTTATATGTTTATGTAATTCATTTTCAATGTTTTCTTTTACTGTTTGGATTTTCTGTCTTGTATCTTCTTTAAGTTTCCATTCCATCTGTCTAAGGTATTCCTTGAGTTCTTTATATGACCATTTTCTGATGAATCCTGGTCCTCCTGAATATTTAGGGTGTTCTTCATTGTTTGTTCTCCTTTTCTTCCTTGCTTGTTTATGCTGCTCATGTTACTTCTTGTTCTGTTTGACTGCTGAGTTACTGTTTACTCTTATAAATTTTTTTGATGCTTGGGAGGAAAGATTTTAGAAGGGAAGGGAAAAAGTCACTAAAGAGAATGAGAGTAGGCAGGTAGAATGCAAGGAATGGGAAATAAGAAAATTAAAAAGAAATGAAATACAATAGAAAAAATAGAAAATAAAGAATGAAAATGATTTTTTTTAAAAAAATGATAATGATAATATAAAATTAAAATTAAAATTTTAAAAAATAATAATAACAAAATAGGGGAGGGGAGGTGGGATTGTAGAGGAAAGGAAAGGCAGCAGAATACAACAGTTACTAGTATGGTATTATGTAAAAATGTGGATGTGTAACCCATGTGATTCTGCAATCTCTACTTGGTTTAAAAAAGGGAGTTCATAACTCACTTGAAGCTAATGTATGCTAATGTATGAAATATGATATGTCAAGAGCTTTGTAGGGTTTTGAACAACCAATAAAAAAATAAAATAAAATAAAATAAAATTATTTTGCCATTAAAAAAAAAAAAGAAAATAATTTTGAAGTTTATCTATGATCCAGGGGCAAGTTAAATGAAACAGTTTCCAGTTGTTAAGTCACCAAAAAATTTATTATTTCATGTGTTATTTATTTGCTTTGTAGTATGTTTAAATTTTATTTTTGGAAAGTTTTTAACCTTATTAAATTTGTTTATTTGTTGTGGGGGAAACAATTGTATATAGGTTAAGTATTGTTTATCAAAAATGCTTAGAACAAGAAGCATTTCAGATTTTGGATTTTTTTGGAATTATGGAATATTTATACACACATAATCTTGGGGATAAGACTCAAGTGTAAATATGAAATTCATTTATATTTCATACATGCCTTAGACCCATAGCCTGGAGGAAATTTCATACAACATTTTTAGTATACCTGCATTTTGACTGTAACCTGTCAAATGAAGCCAAGTAGGAAACTTTTCACTTGTCACATTCCAGTACTAAAACACGTTAGATTTGGCATTTTGGATTTGGGATTTGGGGATTAGGGGTGCCCAGTTTCCAGAGAGCAAATTCTATTTTTCTACTAAAGTAAACTCATTTATCATAGTAAGTTGTCCTAAGTTAATTATCTTTGTATCCACAAAATTCCTAAAACTTATTGTGGTGCCTATATTTCTCCTTAAAATCATATTTCAAACATTTAATCTTGCTTCATTGAATAAAAACAAATCATATTTTCATCTAATTTTTAGATTCTTTAATTAATTAACACAATTGCTGTCTTATTAAAGGTTCTTTCACTTAAAATACATATTTTACATTGATATTAAAAATAGATGTTCTGGAATTATCAATAAAATTTTTATACAATAGCTTTTGCTCCCTGTATTTTCAAACACCACTTAACTTGTGTGTTTATGTTGCAAACAACTTAGAGATGATTTTTTATTTTTACTTCAAATGACATTTTCTACACACTTTCATTTATTTGTTATAATTTATTCTTTTTTACTAGTTTTTTTAGTTGTTGATGGATCCTTATTTAATTAATTAATTTATATGCAGTGCTGAGAATCCAACCAGTGCCTCACACATGCTAGACAAGTGCTCTACCACTGAGCCACAACTCTAGCCCACTCCAGTTTATTCTTAAAATTCACATTTTTTTTTAGTTTATGTATAGGTATTTTTTTATTGGCTCTACACAGCACTGGTATACTATCATATTTCTTTTTTTAATTGGTTCTTTTTATACATAACATTAAGATTATACATAACATTAAGATTCATTTTGGCATAATTATAAAAGCATGAAATATAATTTGCTCTAATTCAGTCCCCAGTACTTCCTCTTTTTCTCCTTTCCTCCCTCTTTCTGTTCCCTTCCCTCCACTCTACTGATCTTTCCGCTATTTACTTTTAGTTTGGGGGGATTGTGCAGGTGTGTGTTGTGTGTATACATAATGGTGAGATCCAATATGTTTTTTTCCCTTTCATTTGTTGTTTTATGGTAATACCGTGTGATTATTTTTATAGTGTTTAAGTTCTTTTATGAGGATTTTGGAAAATAAAAGCAATAAATTTGTGTTCTCAGATGGTCATCATGAACCGGAAAAAAAAAATAAAATAAAATAAAAAATTTTAAAAAATTTTTTAAAAGTTAAAGAACAGCAACAAAAAAATGAAAATAAAAGAAAACAAACAAAAAAAAAACAAAAAAAAACAAATTAAAATAATAATAATAACAATAAATGCAGTCATAGATTGCAATAAACTTCTTTTCCAGTAGGTAGAGCTGTGCCCACTGGGCCAAGCTTCTCCTTTCAATAAGTGGGAACCAATCACTGTGCAGCAGCTCTTCCTCCCAGACTGGGTGGGTGTCCAATCCTGAGTGCCTAGGGCCTTCTTTTGTGTTTCCTCAAGCCAGGCCCCACTCACCTTTGACACTCACCACAATACTGGCTACATGCCAGGTCTGCTGCTCCTAGGAGCCCTGTTTTCATGAACGCCTGGGCACAATCTCCCTGTTTGTCTCCCTCAGACCCTAAGTTTGTAGAGCTTAGGCCTGAGAACCCCCAGCGAATTTGCTTGCACTCCGGAAGCCATGCCCCCGGAAGCTGGAGCAAGAGACTTCAGTTTTCAGCACTGGTGGGAGCGGTGGCCTGGAGGTCTGCACCACGAGTCCCGTGCCACTCCTAATTCCCTCGGTCTGGCTATCGTGCTCAAGGGAGAGCTGGGAGGGGCTCTTAAGATTTCCCCACAAGTTCGCAAATTTACAGGAATTTGTTTCACTTTCAATCACTTCCTGCTTCAGGACACATGTATTCTTCCATGTTTCTTGACAGGTCTTTTCATGAGAGTTCTTTCAAGACACATTACTTTCAATTTCCATAATCGCTTTTGAAGCAAAACTCACATAAACTTTATGATGAATTATAACTCTGATATTACCATTAGATGTATGACTGGTTGGAATTAATGATTGCATACCGATATAGGATTTCTTATATATTTTCAGATAAAAATTCAATCCATTATTTAAAGTGGAACGAGTTATATTATTTATTCACAGTATGGTCTATTCATGCATTATCTCTATATTCATAGACGCAGTGTACACTTCTTTATACCCCCAATACTAATTTATATGTCTTCAAAATATTGCTCCCTGAAATGTTGGAAGAAATACTCATGTCACCTGATCTACTTATACATTTAATCACAGAAATATTCAGAACACAAAATGCAAAGCTCACACTTATGTTTGTACCAAAGCCTAAAAGGAAAGTAAACATGGATTACTAAAAACATCCATGTCCAGCTTGCCTAATGCTCTCAAATATCAATCCTATTGGTGACTACATATTTGTTTCTTCTTAAGATTATATATTCAAACTCAACCCTACTGAAAATGTCTAATCCTATCCCTCACTTTATACATTGCCTGATTTCATTATGGCTCTATTTCTATCTGTTTCCTACATATTTTCCCCAGTTCATCATTGTGACTGACTCTTCACATGTGCTGACATTTACATTCACACTCTAATCGATAACCTATTGCTAATAAACGTTTGTTCCTAATCCTATACTCATTCTTTTTCTAAACCTACCGACTATCTTCCTAATCCTACCGACTATCCTTTTTTGACTGGATATTCTCTTCTACATTCAATCAAGCAAGGTACAAGGTCTTATGCCATTGTATATTGATCTATCTGAGACCTCTGTGCAGAATGTAATTTTATTCTAAGTATCACAATCAAGGGTCCAATGCCCTTCTGGGCTTCAAATGTTACCTAGATTTCTAGTTTCACACTTATATTTCACATATATATTCTAGTAAATATCGCAGTTTCAAATACCATTATTCATTCTGCAGGATGATTCCTAAACCAAATCCAACATGTTATTGACCCTAAACATACACTGTTCCCTCAATCTAACTTTACAGAAGAGCAGGGACAGAGTTGGTCTTACAATACAGGAATGTAGGGGATCTTCCACCTGCTGAGAACCTCAAAGGTCCATGCAGACATGATACCTGGAAAAGAGGTAGGCAGCTATGAAGGACCTGAGAGAGCAAAAGTCATCTTCCATGGTAAACAACCTTGTCAGGATGAAGGGGTGTGTCTGAATCAGCCACCTTCTTCTTAATGTAGAGAAGATGGACCAAACAAGGTCTGTGTGGAGAGCTGTTCCCGTGTGTCTATGGTTGATATACCATTCTAACTTGTGACAGTGTCACAGGAAGTAGGGGCAGCCTCCATCTCATGGGACCCTTGAAGCAGCTATTAGGACAAAGTGTTTGCCAAGGCATTGACCTCATTCAGTTCCTGAAGGAAGTGACCTACCTTACTTCTTTGGTGATGGAACTCTCTGAACTTGGGATCCAGGAAGCCAGGCATCCAGAGCCAGTCCCAGTCCCAGTACCAGTGGGCTCACTTGTTTTGTTTTACCAATGACAGATTCTGTCTTTCTTGGTACCTACTGATGTGAGGATGGCCAAATATCAGGAGAGCTCTGAAGACGGGCCTTTCCTTAGTAAGTAGGTAGTGACTCACCGCTGGCTCCTAACAACTACACAGAGTTGGCCAAGGAGACCAGATCTGCCACAGTACAGGCCATTTCGGGTGAACATAGTAGGGCCCACTAGTCAGAGGACACTCTGGATATTCAGAGACTTACTTGGGGGAAGGAGGTGCTTTGTGTTTGTGGGTGTGAGCTTGTGGTTTTGTCTCATTTTCTTAGAATAGGTAGAAAAGCTGGTATGTCTGGTTTGCAGTGGACTGTTTCTAGATAGTCTTTTGACAAGGCAAGTGTTTCCATGTCTGTGTATAACACTGTGTCCGTGGTTGTAGACATTAGAAAAGAGAATGCATCAATGAATGTGTCCTGTCTAGTAGAAAGCTTCCCAGCATTCATCCTGCCCAATTTATGACTGCACTGCAGGTTGCCTTATCGATGGGCAACACCTACTATCTTCCTAAGTTTCAGATTTCTTCCTGAATTCTGACCAATCTGCAGAATAGTCTCATGGTTTTGTGTCCAAGATAGGTACCACCCCAAGCTCTGTCACATGGCCATGTACTGAATAGCTGAAGGTAATGGCGAGCTTCTTAGAAAACTCAGATATCAGTGTGACCAGGTAAGTCTCAGTGGAGAAACCATGCTTTGTGCCTTTTGCTTACCTATTTTTCTGTTTCACTGAATGACAGGAAGGTCTTTGCCTCAGGCCACCCCTTTGATAAGCATGAAAAAAACAGTTTTCATATGGAAATGATTGGGCATCACCCGTGGCTCTTTGCTTAATTGCTTTGAATGGGATGTGTCTGAATCAGCCTCTTGGCCCTGTGTGAGGCTGTGGCTTATATTCTCAGCACCTGATGGATATAAAGAAAGATCCCATGTGTGCATCCAAAACTAAAATGGCAAAATTCAGTCATTGTGGATGATGTCTCTCTCCTTTCTCTATTAGGTTGCAGACAATCATCAAGTGAGTATAGGGATCCTTTGGGTCAAATGAGTTTTTCAAAGCCATGCAGAGGTGCTTGGGTTTTCTCATGATTCCACTTCACATAAAAAATCTAAACCCCACAGTCAGTAGGCCTCAAATTGGAGAAGCAGAGTAGTTGTAATGGCAGGCCTATTTGATCACTCATGGTTCACAGGAATGGTGTCCAGGCCACCCTGACTTTAGGCAAATGAGGGTCAAGGGAGCTTATTTTGGACACTCTCTTGCGCTGCACCCCTCATGGAAATCTCCAGCCAGAGGTTATAATGAGGGTCTATGTGGAAGAAGATGAGGGCCATGTGGGAATGTTTTGGTTTTAATTTTGGTAATTTGTGTGGCAGTTGGAAGGGATGACTGGGTCCCCCTCGGCTTGTACTCTGGTGTAATACTCCTTAGAGACTGAGTTGTAGAACTGACCTCAGAGAAGTATTGCCATGAATTGTGTGGGGACGTTAGGAGGCCACGCATGAGAGTCGCCCTTGGAAACTGAGATCTAGGCCAAGGGTGGCTTTCCACAGAACACTGAGAATCTCAGCCAGGATATCACATGATTTTATTCTGAAAAACTTGGCAGCCATAGTTGAGAGTCAAAACACACATGGACCTCACATTGTAGACCTCAATGGGCCTGGCTTCATGTGACTTTTTGGCCACTATTTGGGATGCCTTGCCTGTGATTGTTCTCCAGAGCTTTCATTGAAATGAGCTTCCTTAACATTTAATGGTTGCTGAATGAATTGAAACCCACAGTGACTACAACTTCTTCCTTGAATAATGGCTAGATAAATACCATGAAATTTTTGAAATTTCAATGACCAGTTGGCACTGGAAAACCTTTGGATGTCCTGATGCTGATCATGAGTATACCAGACTGTGCCTTGATTGACAGGGTTTCATAAAAATGGTGTAGAACAGAGATGCCAGTTAGTTGGTGCCTGCTGATTAGTGGGCCTAGAGCAGTGGTGAGCAGATGTGTGACAAAACATCTGTGGTGAGGCCACGTGGAACTGCCATTGGCATCCAAATGGCTTCTGACTGATATGGTTTCAGCCAACAGACCCAATAGGTAAAGGCATCTTGTTATATGGACAGGTTTCAGGGAAATGTTCAGAATCAGGTTGCTATGGTCAAGGGGGAAAGCTATGTGGGATAGAAGCCTGGTTATTGCATTCTCCTGGAAACCCTCACCCACCACACGTGACAGAACTCCCTCCAACAATGTGTCCCAATTGACCTCCTTTATTTCGTGAAGCAAATACCAAACTCCCAGTGCAGCAGCAAGAAACACCACTAAAAGTGGAGGATGAACAAATGTCTTCCCAGTTAGCACAGGGAGAAACTTAGCCCCAGTGTCCACAGTTTAGCTACAAAAAAAGAATTCAGCACTGCTGCCACATGTTCAATGAAAAAATAAGAAACCATGTCTTACAGGTCACATATATGCAGAACCAGCTTTGATGGTCTCTCTATAAAAGAACTAAATCTCCTGAAAACAACATGTATTTCAAGTGCCCAACCTCAGAGGCAGTTTCTCAAGAATTTTTTAGGCCAGCAGAGCTCCATGTTTGAGGAGTGTTTACCTTTTGCCTTACTATTTTGAACTCTGCTACCACCTCCAAGGTTGTGAACTCCTGAGCAAATTCCATTCCAGATATGTATTCACAGATTTTCTAACTCTTCTCCTCTAACTGTATCTTACTTTGGTAAAAGATAATGTCAAGGCATTGTTCTGGATGAGACTGGGAAGATTTTGGGGTAGCACATATTTGCATAGACATTGGATTCATTTTTCAATTTCCCTTTAAAACACTGAATCTCTAACCCTAACCAATTCCAAACTAAACTCTTGACTACTAATCCTAATATGATGGAGAAAAATAACAAAAAACAGAAAAGAAGTACAAGCAGTTCAGAGGAGGCAAGGTGTATACTTGGACTTGCCTTTTGCATAATATAGGGTAGGAGTTATAAATCTGGCAAATTTTTTTTGAAATAGTTCTCCATGTGTTTTTAAAGTTAACAAATATGTGAATTCCTTTCTCCCTTTCTCTGTAGCCTATTAAGCACATGTATTTTTATATGCACATATAGAATTCTACCTGGTACCACACGTACATTCTTGTGAGGTGGTTGACTTGGCAGATACAAATTGTGAGAAGAGATCACTCCTCGTAAATGCTATTGGAACTGAAATTTCAAACTATGGGTGAACTTTCTAGTTGAACAACATTATACATAAATCCATGTTCAGTATAATGAATATTTTTGGATCTGTGGATGATATATATTTCATGATGGATTTTGATTGGCATATATATTGTTAGTTTTTAATGTCTCTCTCTCTGTCTCTCTCTGTCTCTCTCTCTCTCTCTCTCTCTCTCTCTCTATATATATATATATATATATATATATATATATATATACTCTCAAGATATTTCAAAATATGTAATATATGTGACTTATTATACACTCCCTAAATTCATTCATATTCATTTATGTGGATTTATAATCAACTTTTCACAAGATTATTTTCCAAACTATTCATCCACCTGAAATTCATATTTGTTTCCTAGTACTGACAACTAACTTCAGTGAATGGTGTATACAAATCCTAATATTTCTACAGTAACTGACCCAGTTTAACATCAATGCAAGTAGATTCCTATGGGACATGATATGTATTTTGACGTTCATATTTATTCAACAGTGGGACATTATTATTTCTTCAGTTTATGCACATCATAATATATATATTTCATCCAAAAGTTCAAAAATATATAGGAATTTGTTTCACTTTCAATCACTTCCTGCTTCTGAAAACATGTATTCCTCCATGTTTCTTTACTGCTCTTTTCATGAGACTTCTTTCCAAACACATTATTTTCGATTTCCATAATCAATTTTGAAGCAAAACTCACATACTCTTCATGAAAATCCTAATACTAATATTATCATTGATGTATAACTGGTTGTAATGAATGTCTGTATATCAATATTTGATTTCCTGTATTTTTTCAGATATCAATTCAATCCATTATTTATAGTGGAATGAGTATAGGTTTTATTCAGAGTATGTTCCATTCATGCATTATCTGTATATTCATAGAAACAGGGTACACCTGTTTGTACCCCCAATACTAATTTATACGTCTTCAAAATATTGCTCCCAGAAATGGTGGAAGATATACTCATGTCACCTGATCTACATATATATTTTATTACAGTAATATTATGGACACAAAATGCAAAGGTCACACTTATGATTGTACCAAAGCCTAAATGGAAAGTGAGCATGGATTAGTAATAACATCCATGTCCAGGTTGCCTAATGCTCTCAAATGTCAATCCAATTGGTGACTACATATTTGTTTCTTGCTAAGATTATATATTCAACCTCAACCCTGTTGAAAATGTCTAATCCTATAACTCACATTATACTTTGCCTGATTTCCTTTTGTCTCAATTGATATTTACTTTCCTACATATTTTCCCCAGTTCATCATTGTGAATGACTCTTCACATGTGCTGAAATTTACATTCACTCTCTACCCGAAACCCTATTGCTAAAAAAGTTTTTGTCCAAATCCTATACTCACTCTTCTTTCTAAACCTACTGACTATCTTCCTAATCCTATCGACTATCCCTTTTTGACTGCATGTTCTCTTTGACATTCAATCATCCAAGGTAAAGGTCCTATGCCATTGTATAGCGATTAATCAGAGACATCTGTGCAGAACATAATTCAAAGCTAAGTATCCTACCCAAGGGCCCAATACACTTCTGGGCTTCAAAACTTACATAGATTTGGGTTTTCAAACTTATATTTCACCTATATATTCTTTTAAATTTCGCAGGTCCCCAATAACATTATTCATCCCGCAGAATGATTCCCAACTGAATTCGAACCTGTTATTAACCCTAACCATACGCTGTTCCCTCAATCTACCTTTACAGAGGAGCAGGGATAGAGTTGGTCTTACAATACAGGAATGTAGGGGATCTTCCACCTGCTGAGAACCTCAAAGGTTAATGCAGAAATGATCCTTGGAGAAGTTGTAGGCAGCTATGTAGTACCAAAGAGAGCAAAAGTCTTCTGACATGGTAAAGAACCTGGACAGGATGAAAGGATGTGTCTGAATCATCCTCTCTCTTCTTAATGTAGAGAAGATGGACCAAAGCAGGCCTGTATGGAGAGAAGTTCCCCGGTGCATATGGTTGATATACCATTCTAACTTGTGACAGTGTCACAGAAAGTAGGAACAGCCTCCATCTCATGAGACCCTTGGCAGCAACTGTTAGGACAAAATGGTTGCCAAGGCAGTGACCTCATTCATTTCATGAAGAAAGTGACTTCACCTAACTTACTTGGTGATGGAACTCTCTGAACTTGGGATCCAGGAAGCCAGGCATCCAGAGCCAGTCCCAGTAACAGTCCTAGTGGGATCACATGTTTGGTTTTACCAAGGGCAGAGAGAGTCTTTTTTGGTACCTACTGATGTGAGAATGGCCAAATGCCAGGACAGCTCTGAAGAGGGTCCTTTCCTAAGAAAACAGGTAGTTGGTCATCGCTGTCTCCTGACAACTTCACAGATTTGGCCACGGAGACCAGATCTGAGACAGGGCAGGCCAGTTCAGGGTAACAATATGGTCCACAGTCAGAGGACACTCCGGATTGTCACAGACATATTGGGGGAAGGAAGTGCTTTTGTGGGTGTGGGTGTGAGTTTGTGGTTTTGTCTCATGTTCTGAGAATAGGTAGGAAAGGCGATTTGTTTGGTTTGGAGTGGACTGCTTCTAAAAAGTCGTTTGACAAGGTGAGTGTTTCTATATCTGTGTATCTCACTGTGTCCGTGGTTGTAGACATAAGAAAAGAGAATGCATCAATGGATATGTCCTGTCTAGAAGAAAGTTTTCCATCATTCATCCTACCCAATTTATGACTGGACTGCAGGTTGCTTTATGGATGGGCAACCCCTACTATCTTCCTAAGTTCCTGTTTTCTTCCTAAATTTTGGCCACTACCCAGAATAGGCTCATGGTTTTGTGTCCAAGATATGTAACACCTCCAAGCTCTGTGACATGGCCATGTACTGGATAGCTGAATGGAATGGCGAGCATCTCAGGAAACTCAGATATCAGTGTGACCAGGAAAGTCTCAGTGGAGAAACAGTGTTTTGGGCCTTCTGCTTACCTATTTTTCTGTTGCCCTGAATGTCAGGAAGGTCCTTACCTCAGGCCACTCCTTTTTGAAGCCTGAAGTAAACAGTTTTTAAATGCAAATGAATGGGCATCACCTGTGGTGCTTTGCTTAATTGCTTTCGAAAGGGATGTGTCTGAATCAGCTGCTTGCCTCTGGGTCAGGCTATGGATTAGATTCTCAGCACCTGATGGATATAAAGAAAGTTCCCATGTGTGTATTGAAAACGAAAATGGTAAAAATATCAGTCATTGTGGATGAAGTTTCTTGCCTTCCTCTGTTAGGTTCCTAACCTCCATCAAGTGAGAATAGGATCCTCTGGGTCAAATGAGTTCTTTGAACTCCTGCAGAAGTGCTTGGGTTCTCCCATGATGCCAAATCACATAAAGAATCTATACCTGACAGTCAGTTGGCCTCAAATTGGAGAAGCAGAGCAGAATTAAAGGCAGGCCTATTTGATCACTCCTGGTTCACAGGAAGGGTGTCAAGGCCACCCTCATTTTAGGCAAATGACGGGCAAGGGTGCATATTTTGGACATTGCCTTGGGCTGCGCTCCTGATGGAAACCTCCAGCAAGAGTTTATGATGAGTGTCTATATGGAAGAAGATGAGGGTCATGTGGGAATGTTTTGGTTTCAATTGTGGTCATTTGTGTGGCGGTTGGAAGAGATGACTGGGTCCACATGGGCTTGAACTCGGGTGTGATTCTCCTTCGAGACTGAGTTCTGGAACTGACCTCAGAGAAGTATTGCCATTAATTGTGTTGGGATTGTAGGAGGCCACGCATGAGAGTCACCCTTGAAACCTGAGATTGAGCCCTGGGTGGCTTTCCACAGAGCACTGAGAATCTCAACCAGGATATCACATGATTTTATTCTGAAAGACTTGGCAGCCATAGTTAAGAGTCAAAACACACATGGACCTCACATTTTAGACCTAAATGGGCCTGTCTGCATATGACATTTTGACCACTCTTTGGAAAGCCTTGCCTGTGAGAGTTCTCCAGAGCTTTCATTGAAATGAGCTTCCTCACCATTTAATGGTTCTTGGATGAATGGAAACCCCAAAGTGCCTCCAACTTCATTCTTGAACAATGGATAGATAAATACCATGAAATTTTTGAAATTCCCAATGACCAGGTGGCACTGGAGAACCATTGGATGTCTTATTGCTGCTCATGAGTGTACCAGACAGTGCCTTGATTGACTGGAGTTCTTGAAAATTTTGTGGAACACAGATGCCAGTAAGTTGGAGCCTGCTGAGTAGTGGGCCTAGAGCAGTGGTGTGCAGTTGTCTGATAATATATTTGTGGTGTGGCCATGTGGGTGTGTCATTGGCTTCCAAATGGCTTGTGACTGACTTGGTGCAGCCAGCAGAAAATTATATGAAAAGGCATCTGGTTATATGGACAGGTTTCAGGGCAATGTTCAGAATCAGGTTGCTATGGTCAAGGGAGTAAGAAATGTGGGATAGAAGCCTGGTTGGTGCATTCTCCTGAAGAACCTGACCCACCACACCTTACAGGACTCCCACCAGCACTGTGACCCATTTGAAATCCTTGTATGTTGTGAAGCAAATACAAAACACCCAGTGCAGCAGCAAGAAACACCACGAAAATTGGAGAATGACCAAATGGCTTCAAAGTCCACACAGGGAGACACTTAGCCCCCAGTGGCCACAGTTTATCTACAAAGAGAGAATTCATCACTGCTTCCTCATGTTCATTAGAAAATAAGAAACCATATCCTCCAGGTCACATAGATGCAGACCCAGCTTTGATGGTCTCCGTACACAGGGAGCTAAAGCTCCTGACAACAACATATACTTCAAGTGTCCAACCTCAGAGGCAGTTTCTCAAGAAGTCTTAATGCCAGCATAGCTCCATGTTTGTGGAGTGTTTACACTGTCCCTTACTTTTGGAAACTCCTCTACCACCTCCAAGGTTGTGAACTCCTGAACATTTTCCATTCCAGGTATGTATTCACAGATTTTCTAACTCTTCTTCTCTAATTGTGTCTTACTAGGGGCGAAGATATTGTCAAGGCATTGTTCTGGATGATAGTGGGAATTTTTTGTAGCACATATTTGCATACACATTGGATTTATTTTCCTATTTTCCATTTGAAATACTGAATAACTGACACTAACCCATACCCTAATAGACTCTTACTACTAATCCTAATATGATGGAGTAAAATAACCCAAACAGAATAGAAATGCAAGCATTTCAGAGGAGGCATGGTGTATAGTTAGACTTGGCTTTTGCATGATCAAGTGTAGGTGTTATAATTCAAGTTAATTTTTAATTGAAATAGTTCCATGGGTACTTAAAGTAAACAAATATGTGAATTCCTGTCTCCCTTTCTCTGTAGCCTATTCAGCACATGTATTTTTATATGCACATATAGAATTCTACCTGGTACCACAGGTACACTCTTGTGAGGTGGCTGACTTGGCAGATAGAAATTGTGAGAATAGATCACTCCGCCTAAACGCTGTTGAAACTGAAATTTCAAACTATGGGTGAGCTTCCTAGTTGAACAACATTATACATAAATCCATGTTCAGTAAAATGAATATTTTTGGATCTGTGGATGATATATATTTCATGGTGAATTTCGATTGGCATATGTATTGCTAATTTTTAATGTCTCTGTGTGTGTGTGTGTGTGTGTGTATATATATATATATATATACACACACACACACACACACACTAAATTTTTTTTAAAATATAAAATATATGTGTCTTATTATACACTCCCTAAATTCATTCATATTCATGTATGTGGATTTAGAGTTAACATTTCACAAGATTATTCACGGAAATATTCATCCACCTGAAATACATATTTTTTTCCTAGAAATGAAAAATAACTTCAGTGAATGGTGGATACAAATCCTAATATTTCTACAATAATTGATCCAGTTTGTCATCAATGCAAGTAGATTCCTATGGGACATGATGTGTATTTTGATGTTCATTCTTATTCACCACTGGTATGTTACAATTTCTTCAGTTTATGCACATTATAGGATATATATTTCATCCATACGTTAGCAAAATTATAGGCATTTGTTTCACTTTCAATCATTTTCTGCTTTAGAACACATGTAATCCTCCATGTTTCTTGACTGGTTTTTTCATGAGACTTCATTCCAAACATATTATTTTCGATTTCCATAATCATATTTGAAGCAAAACTCACACACCCTTCATGATAAACTATAACCCTAATATTACTATTAGATGTATAACTGGTTGGAATGAATGATTGTATATCAATATAAGATTTCTTATATATTTTCAGATATCAAATCAATCCATTATTTAAAGTGGAACCAGTTATAGTATTTATTCACACTATTGTCTATTCATGCATTGTCTCTATATTCATAGACACAGAGTACACCTCTTTGTAAACCCAATACTAATTTATACGTCTTCAAAATTTTGCTCCCAGTAATGGTGGAAGAAATACTCATGTCATCTGATCTACATATACATTTTATCACAGTAATATTCTGGACACAAAAAGAAATGGTCACACTTATGTTTGCACCAAAGCCTAAATGTAAAGTGAACATGGATTACTAAAACCATCCATATCAAGTTTGGCTAATGCTCTCAAAATTCAATCCTATTTGTGACAACATATTTGTTTCTTGCTAAGATTATATATTCAAACTCAACCCTGTTGAAAATATCTAATCCTATCTCTCACTTTATACTTTTCCTGATTTCATAATGTCTCTATTTATATCAGCTTTCCTACATACTTTCCGCAGTTCATCATTGTGACTGACTCTTCAATTGTGCTGACACTTACATTCACACTCTAATCCAAACCCTATTGCTAAGGAACTTTTGTTCCAAATCCTATACTCACTCTTCTTCTTAAACCTACTGACTATCTTCCTAATCCTACCCATTATCCCTTTTTGACTGGATGTTCTCTTATACATTCAATAATCCAAGGTACAGGGTCTAATGCCATTGTATATCGATCTATCTCAGACATCTGTGCAGAACATAATTCAATGCTAAGTATCACAATCAAGGGCCCATCCCCATTCTGCGCTTCAAATCTTACTTAGATTTCTGTTTTCATACATATATTTCACCTATATATACTTATAAATGTCGCAGGTTCCCAGTACCATTATTCATCCAGCAGAATGATTCCTAATTCAAATTGAACATATTATTAACCCTAACCATACACTGTTCCCTCAATCTAACTTTACAGAAGAGCAGGGACAGAGTTGGTCTTACAATACAGGAATGTAGGGGATCTTCCACCTCCTGAGAACCTCAAGGTCCATGCATAAATGATCCCTGGAGAAGATGTAGACAACTATGAAGGACCTGAGAGAGCAAAAGTCAGCTTCCATGGAAAACAACCTGGTAAGGATGAAGGGTTGTTTATGAATCAGCCTCTCTCTTCTTAATGTAGAGAAGATGGAGCAAACCAGGTTGGTGTGGAGAGCTCTTCCTAGGTGCCTATGGTTGATATACCATTCTACCTTGTGAAAGTGTCACAGAAAGTAGGGGCAGCCTCCATCTCATGGTAGTCTTGGAAGCAACTGTTAGAACAAAGTGGTTACCAAGGCAGTGATCTGATTCAGTTCCTTAAGGAAGTGACCTCACCTCACTTCTTTGTTGATGGAACTCTCTGAACTTGGTATCCAAGAAGCCAGGCACCAAGAGGCAGTCCCAGTCCCAGTGGTCTCACTTGTTTGGACTTACCAAGGACAGAGTCAGTCATTCTTGCTACCTACTGATGTGAGGACGGCCAAAACCAGGAAAGATCTGAAGAGGGGCTTTTCCTGAGAAAGTAGGTAGTGGCTCACTGCTGGCTCCGACAACTTCACAGAGTTGGCCAAGGAGACCAGATCTGAGACAGGACAGGCCATTTCATTGGAACATAGTATGGCCCACCAGTCAGAGGACACTCCGGATAGTCACAGACCTACTTGGGGGAAGGAGGTGTCTTTGTGGGTGTGGGTGTGGGTTTGTGGTTTTGTCTCATATTCTGAGAATAGGTAGGAATGGCGGTTTGTTTGGTTTGGAGGGAACTGTTTCTAGTAAGTCATTTGACAAGTCGAGTGTTTCGATGTCTGTTTATACCACTGTGTCCCTGGTTGTAGACATTAGAAAAGAAAATGCATCAATTGGTGAGTCCTGTCTAGTAGAAAGCTTCTCAGCTTTCATCCTGCCCAATTCATGAATGGACTGCGGCTTGACTTATCGATGGGGAACACCTGCTAACTTCTTAAGTTCCTGTTTTCTTCCTGAATTGTGTGCACTCTCCAGAATAGGCTCATAGTTTTGTGTCAAATATATGTACCACCTCAAATCTCTGTGACATGGCCATGTACTGGATAGCTGAAGGGAATGGCGAGCATCTCAGAAAGCTCAGATATCAGTGAGACCAGGAATGCCTCATTGGAAAAACCCTGCTTTGGACATTTTGCTTACCGATTCTTCTGTTGCCCTGAAAGTCAGGAAGGTCTTTGCATCAGGTGTGTCATGTGGGAGTGTTTTGGTTTTAATTGTGGTCATTTTTGTGGCCGTTGGAAGACATGGCTATGTCCACCTGGGCTTGAACCCTTATGTGATTTCCCCTTAGAGACTGAGTTCTGGAACTGACCTCAAAGAAGTATTGCCATGTATTGTGTTGGGATTTTAGGAGGCCACGCATGAGAGTCGCCTTTGGAAACTGAGATCTAGGCCCAGGGAGGCTTTCCGAAGAGCACTGGAAATCTCAGGAAGGACATCACATGATTTTATTCTTAAAGACTTGGCAGCCATCGTTGCAAGTCAAAACACACATGGACCTCACATTGTAGACCTCAAATGCCTGGCTTAATGTGACCTTTTAGCCTGTCTTTGGGAAGCCTTGCCTGTTAGAATTCTCCAGAGCTTTCATTGAAATGAGCTTCTTCTCCATTTAATGGTTCCTGAATAAATTGAAACCCACAGTGCGTTCAACTTCATCCATGAAAAATGCCTAGATAAATATCATTAAAGTTTGGAAATTCCCATCACCTGGTGGCACTGGAGAACCTTTAGGTGTCCTATTGCTGATCATGAATGTACCAGACAGTGCCTTGATTGACTGGGTTTCATGAAAATGGTGTAGAACAGAGATGCCAGTAACTTGGAGCCTGATGAGTAGTCGGCCTAGAGCAGTGGTGTGGAGGTGTGTGTTAAAACATCTGTTGTGGGCTAATGTGGATATGCCATTGGCTTTCATATGCCTTGTGACTGATATGGTGCAGCCCCCATTCCCTTGTATGTAAAGGCATCTTGTTATATGGACAGGTTGCAGGGCAATGTTTAGAATCAGATTGCTGTGGTCAAGGGGGCAAGCTATGTGGGATATAAGCCAGGTTGGTGCATTCTCCTGCAGACCCTTACCCACCACACGTGACAGAACTCCCTCCATCACTGTATCCCAGTTGAACTTCTCGTATTTTGTGAAGCAAATACCAAACTCCCAGTGCAGTTGCAAGAAACACCACGAAAAGTGGAGGATGACCAAATGGCTTCACAGTCCACACTGCAAGACACTTAGCCCCCAGTGGCAACAGTTTACCTATAAAGAGAGAATTCAGCCCTACTGCTTCATGTTCATAGGAAAAAAAGAAACCATGTCCTCCAGGTCATATAGATGCAGACCCAGCTTTGATGGTCTCACTACAAAGGAAGCTAAAGCTCCTCTCATCAACATATATTTCAGGTGCCCAATCTCAGAGGCAGTTTCTCAAGAAGTCTTTAGGCCAGCAGAGCTCCATGTTTTTGGAGTTTTTACCCTGTCCTTTACTTTTGGAAACTCCTCTACAACCTCGAAGATTGTGAACTCCTGAGCATTTTCCATTACCGATATGTATTCACAGATTTCTAACTCTTCTCCTCTAATTATGTCTTACTTGGAGTGAAGGAAATGTCAAGGCATTGTTCTGAATGAGAGTGGGAAGATTTTTGGGTAGCACATATTTGCCTACACATTGGATTCCTTTTCCAATTTTCCATTCGAAATACTGAATCCCTGACTGTCAGGGGTAGAAGGAATTCTTCTTCAAAGAACAGCCTGACACTTACAAGAAACAGCCACCAGGAGACATCCTGTCTGGAAGACATCCTGTAGCCATATATGTCCCTGAGACATCCTGTGGCCATCTTTCTTCCAGAAACATCCTGAAGTTATCTCACCTTGTGAAGACATCCAGGAACTGCTGATAAGAGAGCTTTCCCATATCCAGCATATTAATACCCATGTGTGAACAATAAAATTTTGCAGCTTGATCAGAACTCCTGTGTTGCTCTCATCTCTCATGCCTCTTGTCCCTTCATTCCTCCCAATCTAGGTTCGCTGACCACGTTGATGTGTCCTGCCGGCCGGGACATCTGGCGCCCACCGACTGGGGCTCAAGCCTTTGACTGAGGGGGGAACCCCTTCCTCCTGGAAGACTTGGTCAAGAGGAGCTCACGATCGCCTCAGCAGACACCACCCGGAGACATATCCAGGAGGAAGGTGGGGATGATGCACGGTGAGTGACGCACCATGTGACAAGCAGTATCGTCACATGATTTGTTTATTTCAGGCCTCAAGGAGTCCTTCAAGACATGAGGGGCACATGTTAAGAAAAAGGACTTAAAATTTTTCTTTTCATACATAGGAGAATTGTGTCCATGGTTTCCTCTTGAAGGGACCATTGATGGCAAAAATGGCTTAGAGTAGGAGACTGTTTAAAAGATTATTATGAATCATTTGGCCCAGAAAAAATGCCAGTTCCCACCTTTTCTTACTGGAACTTAATTAATGAAATTCTTAAAAGTTTTCGCTTTGACAATGGTACCTTACAACTTGTCAGGATTGGGGAAGAGATTATGCAAAAGACCTCTCGTCCCCCCTCTGCATGCCCATCATTAGTATAGACATAGACCCTTCTCAGTCTTCCCAGGACCCTGAGAACCTTCCTGGTCCCCCTCAAAATACGACCCTAATTAATAAGGCTCCAATGATTAAAAACCACCTTTATCCAGTTTTAAATCCCAGAGACACATTGACCCCTGGGGAGGACGCTATCTTGGAGAAGGAAGCAGCTCTCTACCATTCAGAACACCCGCGACCTCTCAGGACCCTGCCACAGCCTATAGGATTTACCAAGCGAAGGTGAAAGCACCTATGTAAAATATCTTGCCTTTGAAAATGCCAACCCAGCATGTCAGAATGTTCTTCAACCACATAAGGATAAAGGGAAACTTTCTGAAGTTATTAGACTCTGTGCAGACGTGGGTGCAGCCCATGCCATGGGTCTGGCTTTAGGGACCGCCTTTACCAAGGCCTTTCACAATCCTGGCTCACGTACTTGCTTTACTTGTAAACAACCTGGCCATTTTGCATGTGAGTGTCCCACAGGCAAACAAAGCCTAGGAATAGCGTCTCCTCAAACTGGGGCTTAACCGCCCCCAGCTACCCTTTTCCATAGAAGTGGTAAAGGTCATCACTGGGCCAGTGAGTGTAGATCTAAGACAAATGCCCTCAGACAGCCTATTTCTTCCTACTTCTCGGGAAACTCCCTGCGGGGCCAGCCCCTGGCCACAACATCCCCCATGACAAACACAGGAGCAATAAGGTTTGTTCCCTCCTAAACTCCCAACCTACCACAAAGTCCTTCTCCACAATTGCCTCCCTCCAACTAGCCACACCAGGCAGCACAAAATTGGACCTCTGTGCTGCCACAAATACAATATTAGACCCAATGCAAGGGCCCCAGATAATACCCAATGAAATTATGGGTCCCCCTCCATCTCATACATGTGCCCTTAATCTTGGAAGAGCCTCCACTACCATACAAGGTGTTCAGGTCTTCGTTGGCATTAATGATAATGATTTCACTGGAGAAATAAAAATACTGGCCACTGCTATTAATGGAGTTGCCGCCATCCCAGCAGGAACAAGACTTGCACAATTAATTCTCCTTCCCTTGGATTCAGGAGGCATTTCCAAAACCCAAACCTACCTCGGGGGACTGCCTTCTTGGGCTTCTCTGATGTGTATTGGGTTCAGCCCATTTCTCACAATAGACCCACCCTTACCTTACTTACTGAAGGAAAGGAATTCCAAGGAGTTCTAGATATTGGAGCTGATGTCACAATTATTTCTCAAAAATACAAGCCATCAGGTTAGCCCCTCAGTCCATCCTTGACTGACCTTAAAGGGATAGGAAAATAAAAAAATCCTCTGGTCAGCTCTAGGTCTATTAGCTGCACTGATAAAGATGGTAATAAGTCAACTGTCACTCCTTTCGTTGATTCTGATCTCCCTGTTAACGTATAGGGAGGAGATATTTTGAGTTATTGGAAGTTATTCTCGCCAGTCCCAATTCCATGGTGACTCATCAAATGCTTCCTATGAATTTTGTTCCTGGTACAGGCCTGGGGATACTGAAACAAGGACTGGTGGAGCCTATACAACCCATACAAAAACAAATACATGTGGACTTGTGTATTCAGATTTTTAGTGTCAGTCCCTGACCCTCCTGTACCCCATGCAGATAAAATTATTTGGGAGACTCAGACTCCTGTGTTGGTGGATCAGTGGCCCCTTACCCAAGAAAAATTGGAGGCTGCCTCCACGTTAGTGCAGGAACGGCTCGTAGCCGGCCATGTAAAGCCCTCAACCTCATCATGGATTACTCCTATTTTTATTATCAAGAAAAAATCAGGCAAGTGGTGCCTTTTACAATATTTGTGTGCCATTAATAAAGTTATGCGCCCGATGGGAGCACTACAGCCAGGCATTCCCACACCAGTGGCGATTCCAAAAAACTATTGTAAAATGGTTATTGACTTAAAAGATTGCTTTTTTACCATTCCTTTACATCCTGAGGATAGACCCTATTTTGCCTTTAGTCTCCCTCACATTAATTTTCAGGGCCCTATGCAGAGATTTCAATGGAAGGTTCTTCCCCAAGGTATGGCCAACAGCTCTAGTCTTTGCCAAAAACACGTTGCTCAAGCAGTAGACCCTGTGAGAGAGCGATGAGCACAAAATTATATTTTACATTATATGGATGATTTGTTAATTGCTGCACCTAATACCCATGACCTTAATAATTGTTACTTGGACTTTTACAAAACCTCACTACCTTGGGACTACAGATAGCTCCAGATAAGTTTCAAACACAGGACCCTTATACCTATTTGGGCCTTAAACTTCAAGATAATCAGATCCAAATTCCTAAAATACAACTATGTGTGGACCATCTTCACACACTTAATGATTTTCAAATATTACTGGGGGATATTCAATTGCTAGGAACATATTTAAAATTACCCACTTGTGTACTTTTGCCCCTTAATGTATTTTGATAGGTGATTCCCACCCCTCCTCCCCTCAAAAGCTTACTCCCGAGGCATGACATGCATTAAACCAAGCCACAGAAGCCATTGCCCAAAAGTTTGTTACACAAATTTCTTATAACCTTCCTCTGGTTCTGGTTATTTTCCACACTCCTCATACACCCACAGGAATATTTTGGCAGCGAGATCCACATTTTAAAAATAAAGGCTGCCCCTTGCTTTTGGTCCTTGTATCCACCACATCCTCCAAGGTTATTACTGTTTATCTTGCTCAGGTAGCTTCTCTTATTTTTAAAGGTCGTTTGCTTTCTCGACAACATTTTGGCAAAGACCCTGATAATATTTTAATTCCATATACTAAGGACCAAACCCTTACTACAATTTTTACTAGAGACATGGATCAATGGGGTATTGCCCTATCAGGGTTTTTGGGAACAATTCATAACCACATCCCCAATGACCCCGTTTTAAATTTTGTCCAGTTACATTCATTTATTTTTCCCAAAATTACTCAAAAGGCTCCCATTCCTCAAGAACTTACTGTCTTTACAGATGGTTCCAGTAATGGCCGTGCAGTCTTTGTTGTCAATAACAAGCCTACCACCTTTGATACTGTCTATCAGTCAGCTCAGTTTGTGGAATTGTTCACCATAACACAAGTTTTCATAAAGTTTTTTTGATAATCTTGTTAATATTTATACAGACAGTGCCTACATTGCTCATTCTGTGCCCCTACTGGAGATTTCACCCACCATTATGGCTTCTTCCAATTCCCCCTTTCTGTTTCACCAGCTTCAGCAGCTAATTCAGGCCAGAAAACATGCATTTTCCTTAGGACACATCATGACACACTCTGACCTTCTGAGCCCTCTAACACAAGGTAATGCCCAAGCTGATGCAGCAACACGTTCCATCTTTCCAATTTTTGTTGGCTCCATTCAAAAGGCCAAGGAGTTACAAAATCTTCACCATCTAAATTCCCAGAGCCATCGATTACTTTGGAAAATTACCAGGCAACATGCATGAGAAATAGTAAAAGCATGCCCTGTTTGCACTGTCTCCCTCCCCATTCAACACTTGGGAGTTAACCCCCGAGGATTACAGCCCAATCAGGTTTAGCAAATGGATGTTATTCATTTTCCTGAATTTTGAAAAACCAAATATATATACGTTTCTATAGATACCTTCAGCGGCTTTAGTTTTGCATCACCACATTCTGGAGAGGCTACCAAAGATGTCCTTTCTCATCTTGTTTCAGCCTTTTTCGTAATGGGTAAACCAATACATATTAAAACAGATAAATGTCCTGCATATACCAGTGCCAAGTTTAAACAGTTTTGTGCTACCTTGCAATTTTGTCATACTACTGAAATTCCATACAACTCTCAGGGCCAAGGCATGTGGAACTTGCCCAGCTTAGCTTAAAGACTTGGCTATCCCATCTTAAGGCTTCAGCCCTTGTATTTACCACTCCCAGGGATCGCCTCAACCATGCATTATTTGCCCTTATTTTTCTTACCTTAGACAGTGAAGGCCATTTGGCCACAGACAGACACTGGCATCCTTCGTCCAATTCTGTTCGCTCGCCTGTTATGTGGTGCAATCCCATTACAAATAAATGAAAACGCCCAGATCCTATCCTCATCAGGGGATGAGGCTCAGCTTGTGTTTTGGACCAAGAGCAAGCATCCCCAAGATGGTTACCAGAATGCCTGGTTAAACAGGTAAATTACTTACCTCAACCCAGGGACGGAGGCCCTCCCCCTGAGGACAAATTTTCCTCCATTTCAGATACAGCCAACAATCTGTGCGAGGATCCTGCTTAAGGCACTTCTGCTGAACAGGTTTGAACACGGAGGCCTTGGACCTCCAAATTCCAACATCATGGAGTACCTTTTTGTCCCCCCCCCCCGTGAATGCAAAGGAGGATTTTGGACTGAGGCTCCCACTAGTTGGACCCAGACTGCTGACTGCATGACTAAGGTGACTTACCTCCGTGCCAAGGTTGACCATAATCTCGGAGGAGTTCATCAGCCTAAATGGGTATGTGTTAACAAGCCAAAGATTATTCCCCCTAGTACAAGTAAAGCTCTCCAAAATTGTTCTGCAACTTGTACGCATACCCAGGTGATGCATGTCTCTTGTAATGCGTCGGCTTCACTTTGTGTTAATAAACAGGGAGAACAAGTTTTTGAAGCCTCCCTAACTAAAACTCATGCAGCAGGGGGACCACTATTCATTATACCCCCATTCTCTTTGACCATGGAGGAGATGGCAAATACACCAAGCTACAGTCAGCTGGGTGCCAAGGCACTGTCGGAAAACCTTCCTACTGGCCCATTAAGGCCCCTACAGGGGTCTCTGATGGTGGAGGACCCACTTATTCTGTCAAGCATCCTCAGATAATCAAACTTTTGAAACCCCAAATCCCTGAGCTCACATATCATCCCTTAATGTAGCCTAAATCCCAGTTCCCAGGTTTAGATACCAATACATTAGATATTTTGCAAACTACATTCTCCTAGCTTAATAATTCGAACCCCACCCTTGCTGGTGATTGCTGGCTCTGCATGACAGCAGGGGCAATCATGCCTATGGCAGTTCCTATTAATTCTATCATGGACAATGATAATACATGCCAACCCGGATTTCCCTTTAAAGTACAGCCTATAGGCACTTTTACATTATTTCTTTTAGGCGCGATGCAGAATAATACCTATGATATTGATGTTCGACTTACTTCCTTAGGAAATTGCTCAACAGTATAAAATTATTCCTCACCCACCCCATCTCTTTGTCCCTCCAATGGCACAGTTTTTATGTGTGGAGGAAACTCGGCCTTCCCACGCTTCCAGCGAATTGGACCATTGGTTGTGTTCTTGCTTTATTACTCCCTGATATAACTATTGTCCCAGGAGATGAACCTCTACCAATTTCTAGCCTAGACACTTTAGTCAAAAGACATAGGTGGGCAATACAGGCTTTACCACTCATTGCCAGCCTTGGAATAACAGCTGCTGTGGGCACAGGTACAGTGGCTTAGGCACGGCTATTCACTCTTACCATCGCCTGTCTCAACAACTTATAAATTATGTACAAACTTTATCAGGAACCTCTAAAGATTTGCAGGACCAAATAAATTCCCTGGCAGAAGTGTTCCTTCAAAACAGACGAGGCTTAGATTTGCTGACAGCTAACCAGGGAGGTATTTGCTTAGCCTTAGGGGAACGATGCTGCTTTTATGCCAATAAATCAGGCATAGTACACATTAAAATTAAGCAGCTTCAAGAAGATCCAAAAAAGAGACAAAGGGAACTATTTGAAAATCCCCTCTGGATTGGGCATAATGGATTTCTACCCTACCTTCTTCCCCTATTAGTCCCTTTGTTGGGTTTACTTTTAATGGTGTCCATAGGCCCCTGCATTATAAAGAGGCTGGTACAATTAATTAAAGAACAGATTAATATTTTGGTTTCTAAGCCCATACAGGTCCACTATCATGATCTGGAGATGGAAGACAGCACTGCCAACATTTAAAAGAATGTTCAACCCTTCTCACAGGCTTATTAAGTTTACATCCCACAGATCTCTCTTTCTTACAGAAAACTATAAGTAACAGCTCTGAGCAACCATCTTCTACCCTTGCAATAAGGGTTCGTTCTCCATGGGCCCCTCCGCTTGGGGGAGGATACACCCTTGGAATGAGCACGTTAGGCCATAATAACGGAGGGTCCAGGAAGGACTGCAGGAGGATGGATCCACGGATCCCCAAACACAAGACCTCTGAATGACACGCTCTGGTGCATGGCGGTTGGCATGCTATCCCCTCAAAGACGTCTCCTCCAAAAACATGCCAAAGCCAACACGAAATCTCCTAGGAAAGATGCTCGCTCAAATCAGGAGATATTCTAAGGCATCCTAGAGAAACAGAGCCACTATCACCCCCTAAATCCATGGCCTGTAAGGTATGGTCGAATATTTTATATAACAAAAGGGGAGATGTCAGGGGCTAGAAGGAAGTTCTCCTTCAAAAAATAGGCTGACACAAGAAACAGCCCCCTGGGACACAACCTGCCTGGGAGACATCCCACAGCCATCTATCTCCTTTTGACATCCGGCTACCATCTGTCTACCTGAAACATCCTGAGGTTATCTCACCCTGTGAAGACATCCAGCAACTGCCGATAAGAGAGCTTTCCCATCCGCAGCATATAAATACCCTCTGAGAATAATAAAAGTTTGCAGCATGATCAGAACTCCTGTCTTGCTGTCATCTCTCGTGTCTCTTGTCCCTTCATTCCTCCCCAACTAGGATCGACACCCAAGTTGATGTGTCCTGCCAGCCGGGCCATCTGACACTAACCCATACCCTCCTAGACTCTGATGACAAATCCTAATATGATGGAGAAAAATAACCCAAACAGAATAGAAATACAAGCAGTTCAGAGGAGGCATGGTGTATAGTTGCACTTGCCTTTTGCATGATATAGGGTAGGTGTTATAAATCTAGTTAATTTTTAATTGAAATAGTTCTCCATGTGTTTTTAAAGTTAACAAATATGTGAATTCCTGTCTCCCTTTCTCTGTAGCCGATTCAGCACATGTATTTTTATATGCACATATAGAATCCTACCTGGTATCAGATGTACATTCTTGTGAGGTGGCTGACTTGGAAGATACAAATTGTGAGAAGAGATCACTCCTCCTAAACGCTGTTGGAACAGAAAATTCAACCTATGGGTGAGCCTCCAAGTAGAACAACATTATACATAAATCCATGTTCAGTAAATTAAATATTTTTGCATCTGTGGATGATATATACTTCATCTTCATGATGAATTTCGATTGGCATATATATTGCTACATTTTATTGTCTGGGTGTGTGTGTTGTGTGTGTGTGTGTGGGGGTGTGTGTATATATATATATATATATATATATATATATATATATATATATACACTCTCCAAATATTTCAAAATATGAAATATATGTGTCTTACATATACTACCTAAATTCATTCATTTTCATGTATGTGGATTTATAATCAACTTTTCACAATATTATTCTCTGAAATATTCATCCACCTGAATTACATATTTGTTTT